>NW_004457538.1:158687-175068 GCF_000313135.1 Acanthamoeba castellanii str. Neff
TTGATCATCTTGACGTGCTCCTCGTTGCCCTTGGTCTCCTCCTTCTGCTCGATGGAGGAGATAATCCTCCACGAAGCGCGGCGGGCACCGATGACGTTCTTGTAGGCCACGGAGAGCAGGTTCCTCTCCTCGACGGTGAGCTCAACGTCGGTGGTGGCGACCTTCTTCATGGCCTCGACCATCTCGTCGTACCTCTCGGCCTGCTCAGACAGCTTGGCCATGTAGACATTCTCCTCGCGCTCGCTCGACATGTTGTGTGTGGATAAGGATGAGGGATCGGTGGCTCTGTTCGAGGTAGTGACTGCTGGTGCTTTTGGCCGGCGCTGGAACAGGGAAAAATACGCCTGCCTCGCCAGTGCCTGCCAACCAACCACGCGTCAGTTTTTCGCTGTCGACATTTCCACCCCGTGGCTTCGCGACTGGCCCATTAGTCGTCACTCCGGTCTCCATGTGGATACCATTTGGAATTTCGTTTGACTGGTTACGCGAATTGCTGCGGACCAGCGAAAAAAGACGGAATGAAATGTTTGAAATAACAAGCACAATATTGTGCTGAGAGAAACGTAGAGAAATAGAAAGGCAAGAAGGAAATAAGAGCTAAAATCGAAATCTGGTCTGCTGTGGATCGATTCGACGGGCGCGAAGAGAGGGAAAAAGAAGAGATGGCGGCGAAGAGTGCTGTGGCTGCAGGAGCAGCGTCTACGAGCCAGCTCGTACAGAACTTTGAACAACTTTCGGTGCTCGATGAGCGAGCGCGCGATCGTCTCGCCAAGCTCTCCAGCGCTGCAGCAGACACCCAGCTCTACTCTTCATCCGAGGTTTTGCTCCTTCCTCTTGCCAAAAGCTTCAGTGACGAATTGTTTCGCTCATTCATAACACGGCAGATTTCGGGTGAGCGCATGTCAGTGCGTAGCGCCTCGAGTGATGTGATTCCAGGCAAAGGCGAGGATGGCGGTGGCCGCCAGGGAGAAGATCAACAAGAGCAGCGCGAGATAGAGAACATGCAAGAGTTCTACCACTGGTTCTCGACCATGGCCGACGAGGGCCGCGTCGAGGGCGCCGAGCGGTACAACACCCACATGAGCCGCATGGGCGAGTACCAGACCCTGTGCGGGGCCATCGAGGGCGAGGTCGAGGGCGCGCTGGAGAGCCTCGCCTCGCTGGAGCGTGAGTACGGCGTCGTGGCCAGCAAGACCGGCGCGCTGCACGAGGCCTGCGAGGCGCTGGTCTCGCAGCAGGGCCAGCTTCAGCGCTTCGCCGACTCAGTCGCGTCGAAGCTGGCCCACTTCCACGAGGTCGAGCGCGCCACGGCCCGACTGTCGTCGCCCGGATTCGTGCCCACGGACGAGTCCTTCACCGCGCTGCTGCAGCGACTCGACGCCGCGGTGGCCTTTGTGCGCGAGCACCCGACCTTTCGCGAGTCCGACTCGCACCTGGCCAAGTTGCGGCAGCTCCTGGGCCGCACCCTCGCGCTGGCGCGCAACCACATCGTGGCCAGCCTCAAGCAGACGGCGACGGCCACCGCGCAGGCCACGGCCGGCACGCCGGGCAAGGCCTCGGCCGCCGTCGAAGACTACAGCCAGCTGCTCCACATCAAGTTCTCCGCCCTCGCCACCCGCCTTCGCCCGCTGTGCCACGAGATCGAGGCCCGTGCCGCAGTAGCCGAGTGCGTATTGCACACGCACACGCACACGCACACGCACACGCACACGCACACGCACACGCACACGCACACGCACACGCACACGCACACGCACACGCACACGCACACGCACACGCACACGCACACGCACACGATCAACGACACGACACGACGCGCCACGCAACACGACACGCACGATATGATGTGGTGTAACGTATGTGCGGGGGTAGGTATGCCGGGCTGCTGCGTGATTGCGAGGAGTGCTATTTGAACCAGCGGCGCACGCTGGTCCTGCCCACCGTGTACGAGGCCATCCGGCTGATCACGATCGGCCAGAACGCCACCAGCCTCCCGACCATCGTCCGCTCTGGCTGCACCTACCTCTCTCAGGTACGCTCGCCATAAACCGTGGTCTAGACCAACAAACACACAAACACACAAAAGCAACAATAATAACACAATAGTTATAATAATAAAAATAATAAACGAAGCAAATACAACAAAACCAAAAACAACATTGATGATGAGCTCAACGATTCCAACAACGCAGGTGTGTGGCCAAGAGGCGCAGCTCTACTATCGATTCTTCAGAAGCGCGTGCCCGGCGCTTCACGCGTACCTGCAAGAGCTTTGCAGTCCGCTCTACGAGAGCCTGCGAGCTTCCGTGATTCAGGTACCGTTAGAGATGACGTGACACCGCCTCGCCGGTGGTGGCGATGATGATGAAGAAGTCACCTCTGACGCATCGCTCTCTCTCTCTCTCTCTCTCTGCGCCAACTGGGGCCAACAGCTGCGCTCGCTAGAGTCGCTGTGTAATTTGAGGGAGGCGCTGGCTGCAGAGGCCGCCGGCGATTCCGTTCTGTCGGGCATCGTGTCGTCCAGCCGAGTGGAGGGTCCCAGCGCCGTACACGACCTCACCGCTCGCCTCGCCCAGGACGCCGCCGAGCGACTGTACCTACCCACCACCACCGTCCTTCCTATTGGGTCTTCCTTTATCTTTTATCCGCAGCCTTCTTAAGATCACACTCACCATATATTTTTCTATATTCATATGATTCTATATATTAGTTATTTCTTGGCCATGACCTATTTCCGCGATGAGATATCGGCCTACGTACCGTCGGCTGCCGACCTGGACTATCCGGCCAAGCTGCTCCCCGTACCTTCCTCCCTCCCTCCAGGCTCGCAGTGTTGTCGGCGTCGGCTCATTTAGGGGCGTCGTGCGTTGGGCGTACGCAAGCAGAAGAAGAATGCGGGCGAGGGCGAAGCGGCTGGAGAGGGCGCTGGTCAGGCGGCAGAGAGCGACGGAGAGGATGCATCGTCGTCGTCGCCCGAATTGCTGACCGCCACGTGGTACCCAACACTCGAGCGCACGCTGAGCAGTCTCGCCAAGCTCTACCTCTCCGTCGACCCGCCCGTCTTTGAAGACCTCGCCCACGAGGTGCGTGGTTCCTTCGTCTTCGCTCTTCTTGGCTCTCTTCGTTCTTTTGGCTTCACAGGCTCACCTCATTACCCCCCCCCCCACAGGCCGTCTCTGTGTGCATTGCCTCGCTGGGCTCGGCCGCACGGGCCATCACTCGCTCCAAGGTACTTGGCCGGCTGACCCATCGTCGTATTCTCTACCAGGCTAAGCGCCGTTCCGTGTGTGTGTGTGTGTGTGTGTGTGTGTGTGTGTGTGTGTGTGTGTGTGTGTGTGTGTGTGTGTGTGTGTTGGACGGTCCAGGGCGGTGAGCACGGGCAGCTGTTCCTGCTGCGGCACCTCCTGATCCTGCGCGAGCAGATTCAGCCGTTCGACGCCAACTTCGCCATCACCGAGAACTCGCTCGACTTCTCGCGGCTGAGCGAGGCCGTCTCCCGCATCCTCAGCGGACAGTTCGCCATCGGACGGTGCTCACCAACACTCGTGTCGTGTCGTGCGTGTTTGGTCAGGCCACTCTGACCTTCTTTTTCTCGGCATTCCAGGAATGCGTGGTTCGAGGTGGTGCAGCAGGCCTCTCCGCAGGTGCTGCACAACGAGCTGAGCTCCAAGAAGGTACACAGTCAGCGCTGCTGCAGTCGCATAACAGGCTGCTGACGTCATACGCGATCGGTGGTGCCCTACCTAGGACCTCGACAAGCAGATCGTGAGCATCGCCGAGTCCTACACGAGCAGCACGGTGCGCTCCGTCATGGAGCCCGTGCTGTCGTTCCTCGCGCAGGTCACCGCCGCCAGCCGCTCGGCCGCCTCCGCCGGCGACGCCACCCCTCCTCCCGCGCTCTCCACCCTCCCCTTTGCCCAGCCAGGTTCGCCGCCCCTTCCGACTCGCGTGTGTCGTGTGGTCGTGCGTGTCGTGCGCGTCTTGTGGTCGTGCGTGTCGTGCGTGTCGCGTGTCGTGTTGTTGTTCGTGCGTTCACGCTTCGGGAAATTTGCAGCGAAAGTGAAGACGCTCATGGCGACGGCGACGGCCACCGTCAAGGAGAAGCTGCCGCCGGTGGCCAGCACGCTCCGACTCTACCACAAGGGCATCAATTTTCCGTCCAACCGCTACAACATCACACTCACGCTCAAGGTTTGATTGCTTCCTCTTTCATCTCGCCACCACCACCATCACCATCACCGCGCGTGGTCCACTGACATCTTCTGTCTTGTCATCAACTATGATGTGTCGTCGTCTTCTTGTTGATGATGTCATCTGCAGGAAAACATCGTGGGGTATGTGGAGCAGTTCTACTCGGTGCTCAAGCGAGCAGGCTACGACGAGGCCTTCATGGCCGAGCTCGAGACCGCGCAGGCCGAACTCACGCAGGCCGTCGACGCCATTTTTTGAGCTGATAAGCCTACACACCGCACACGCACGCACACACCGCACACGCACACGCGTGCCATGACCAGCGCCGCGTATCGATCCATCATCTATGATCTTCACGTATATGTACATAAAGGGGAAGGCCTCGACTCGCTTCGCGTGTGCGTGTGCGTGTCACGAGGAAGCGACATCGCACGCGGCGAGGCTGAGGAGTTGGGACAGGGTGCGGAGGCCGTAGTGGCGGGCGCGCTCCTGGCCGCTCCAGTCCTCGACCGCCCAGGTCGGGTAGCCCTTCAGCTCCTTGCCCGCACACGACGACGGCGTGCGCACGCAGTCCACGTAGCGCACCAGCTGCAGCAGATCCGGCCCGAGCACCTCCTTCTGTCGCCTGCACGCCGCACACGTGTCCTGCAGACCGAACGCACGCACACTTGAGTCGGCCGCACACGACGCACGACACACGACACGGTGCGTGGGGTGGGAGTCGTACGGTGCCGTAGAAGACGAGCTGCTGGCGGTTGGTGAGGACGCAGGTGCGGAGGGCGGCGTGGGAGGGATCGAGCGCGGGCAAAGAGATGGTGGCGAGGATGAAGATGACGAGGGGCAACGCGGCGAGGGCCGCGAGCGCAGGCAAGAGGGGCTGGAGCGCGCGTGCAGCCGACGTGAGGGTGGGCAGGGACGTGGCGGATGCGAAGAATGTGGACAGTGGCGAAGATGCGTCTCGCGAATGAGGAGGGATGGCGTGCCGCGCGTAGAGCCGCAGAGATGCGTAGAAGAGGAAGGCCACCAGGACGTGGACGGCGGTGCACATGGGGCAGATGGCGCCCAGGATGATCTCGGCCACGAGCAAGTAGACGATGAAGCCTGCTCCCGCCACACACCAGGCCAGCATCGCCATCGCCAGTGCAGCAGCCTCGCTCATGCCCTTGTTGGTGTAGATGGTGCCGCTTGCGCTGGACAGAGTGGATGCGCTGCCATTCGGATGATTGTGTAATCGGTAGGAGAGGAAGCCGATGACGAGGAACCACACGATGCCAAGCACAGCGACGGGCACGCCAAAGAGCGAGGCGAACTCACTGTTGTTGATGACCGAGCACGAGATGCGCTCGGACAGATCGCACGAAGATCTACCCGAAGAGCGGTACTTGTCGGCCACCATGTAGAGCGAGAGCAACACTCCAGCCACGCTCACGCATGCTGCCCACAGAGCCCACCGCGTTGCTCCCTTCCCTTCGGCCATCTGCCCTTCGTTAACAATCGCGACCTCCACCTTGATTGTGTGGATTTATGGCGAAATCATTTGTTTTTCCATTTTACTTTAAAGAGGAAAATACATATCACAAACGACAAAACTTGTAGGATAAAGATTTGAGAGCACCACAACGCCATGGAGAAGCATCCGCCCATGATGATGGTGGAGAACCTGGCACATGAGGCCACCAATCAGATGTTGCGCGACCTCTTTGCCGAATTTAATCCCAGGAGGGTTCGCATCGTCTACCGCAACAGCATGCCCAAAGGTGCTGCTACTACCATGCAACCACGTCTTAATTCTTCCCACCAATCTTGAGTCAATCGCGGCTCTTCCATCTGCGCTACACCGAAATCTGACGCCCATTTCATCGCAGGGTTCGCTGGGCTCGAGTTCGAGAGGGAGGACCAGGCCTTGGCCGCCTGTCGGCAGCGTAGCGGAGCACTCGTTCTGGGCCGGCCCATCACGTGCAGGTACTGCACCACACCACTGCCCGCGCACGACACGACACGCACGACACGACACACGCACGCACACGACACGCACACACGACCGGGGCCATTCTCCCTCACGATCCCTGTGGGTGGTATCAGGATGGCCGAGCCCAGGGACCTCTCGTGGTTCGAGAACCCGAAGGTGGTCAAGCGTAGGCGCGAGCAGAGCAAGTGGGATCAGGAGTGGGACCGAGGCGGCGGCGGCGACACGAGGCGGCGGGACAGCGGCGACTACAATCCCAACTTCCCCACGTCCGCACCACCGCAACAGCAGATGGGACCCGGCGGACCAATGAACCAGGAGATCCTCGTATGCCCCATCACAAACACTGTGCATTTGCCTCGTCTGACACTAACGCGCCGCACGACACACGCACGACACGCACGACACGCACGACCCGCGTTACATAGGCACATCAAATCATGAACACGTTGTCATCGATCGGAATGGGCGGGCCGCCACCGATGGGCGGGCCGGGACCCAGGATGGGTGGTACGGGCATGGCCCCACCACAAGGCGGACCCTTCGGGCCGCCCGTGGGCGGTCCACCGTCGATCGGCGGCCTCCAGCCCGGCGGCTTCGGCAGCGCCCCCTCAGGTTCGTCGTCCGCGACCGCTTCGTTCTTTATAACGCTCGCATGCGGACTCACCTTCACTCTTGGGGGGCTTCGCTCTTTTTCGAAAAGCGACCACGCCACGGCCACCGGCTAACACCACGGACAAGGAGTTTGCGCCCGACCTTAAGAGCATTGGTACATTCCACATTCCCCGAGTCTTGATGACACGCGTGCACTGACGTACGCAACGCGCGCAACACACACGACACACGACACGACACACGCAGATATTCGAGAGCACACGTTCTTCTTTGTCGACTTCAACCTGGCCTACGGGTCCTCGGGCATCGAGCAGCCTATTCCAGTCGAAATCGCCATCCTGGCCTTCTCCATTGGTGCCCTCTCCTCCCTCCAATCGTCCACCGGCACCGCGCCTGCGCTCACTGTCGCGTGTGTCGTGTCGTTGGTCGTGTCGTGTCGTGTCGTGTTGTGACATAATGAGTATAGCCGCGGGCGAGAAGGCGTCGTTCCACCGGTTCGTCGACCCGGGGCAGATTCCGCGCTGCTACCTGGCCGACACCTACTGCAACACCAACTCCGTGCACGGCATACCCCACCACGGCTTCCACCTCGCCGAAAAGAACTACCGGTCCCTCCACCTCTCTCCATCCACCCACTCTCCATCTGTTGTCGTTGCTGTTGTCGTCGTCGTTGTTGTTTTTAGTTTGTTGTAGTTTGCAGTTTGTAGGTTTTTTTTTGATTGTTGTTTATTAGTCATTGTTGTTAGCGATGTAGGATGCTGACGTCACTTTACAGGCAGTTGTACAACGAGATGACGAACTTCATCAGCCAATTTTTGACGGCCAGCACCCCGTTCGTGTCGATCTATGCCAAGGGCGCATCCACCAAGAACGGCTGCTTCTCCTGGCTCTCCCAAAAAGCCGGTACGTAGCTCGTCCTTGACTGGTATTCTGTCGCATACACGCGCGCCCGCACGCAACGCGACACACACGAGACACACACCCGCACGCAACGCGACATGACACACGCTCACGCACGCACGTGTGGACGGCAGGCCAACCGCCGCTGTTCTGCATCGTGCGGAACGTGGAGGAGGTGCTGGAGCACCTGCACGAGATCGCGTCCAGCCCGGTGCCGTCGTCCTCCCTCTGCTCGCTCTTCGCCACCGACGCCGCACTCTCGCTCTCGGCCGTGTCCGCGCTGCCCGCCAAGTGCGCCTACCACGACGTCGGGGCGGCCGCCGGTGCCACGTCAGCGTTGTCCACGTCATCATCGTCATCGGCGACGTCATCGCCAGCGGGCGCCACGACCGGCGGTCAAGCTGCAGCGTCAGCGGGCGCCACGGGCTCGCCGACGCTCTCGTCCGCGTCTTCGTCGTCAATCGTGCAGGCCACGCACATGTGCGCGCTTTCCAATGTCAGGCACGTCGCGGGCGTCGTTCTGGCCGAATTCAACAAGCTCGACGTGCCCTTCAAATAATAAAGAACCTACGAGCACCACCAACTTACTTGTAGTTCTTGAACAGCACCAGGCATAGTGGTAGAGCAGACAAATGGATCCTATACTCAGGCACAGGATGAGTCACTGAATCTGGCTACACTATGTGGCTACTGAGTGGTGACAAATCAGTTCTACACATAAAGGGCTATGGCACTATCTACACTGTGCAGCAGACCTGACTGGTGGGATTGTGCCCAATGAATGGATAACAGCAACACATCTGGAGTTGGTGACAGCTGTGGACACAAGGTTGTGTGCCAGCATGAGCACATAGAGTACTTGAGTGAGCATGACATTAATCAGTTCTCCATTGGTGACATGCCTGCTCATAGACAACAGTGACAGTGACGTTGTAACACTGAGGGGCGACTATAACAGATCACCAATGAGATAAACAGCAAGGGTTCATTGATGAGGAGTGACCAGTCTCTATGGACTCAAGCAGTTGCTGTATGAGTGGAACACTTGACTCAACACAACATTGAAAGCACCAGTGTACTTTGCTGATTTGATGATGGCATGATTTGAATCTACAGCGACAATAAGAGTTGGAGAGCCCTATTAACGAGAGCGCCGTCGTTAAGATCTTGCTTGATTGCTGCAAACTCGCGGCGCAACTCTGCCTCTCTGCCTGCCATTGCCGTTGCGCTTCGTCCTACTTCGGAAAGAGAAATGGATTAGCTTGTTCCCGCCAAAGCCGCAAAGGCGGGAAAACCAGGCTCTGACGTAAGCATTGGTGTCGACAATTGCTGCTCTTGCAGTGCTGAAGAACAGCCTTGCCATATCATGGATGAATGAAACACTACAACATCAAGGAAGGAGCAAGCTGGGTAGCAGCCGCCTCGAGTGTGACATCAGCAAAGAGCAAAGGTCGGATGGGGGTGTGTCAACATGTGTGTGTGTGTGTTGACGCGTGTGTCAAAATGTTGTCTCATTAGCTCACCTTGACGACGCCAGATCCTTGGCGAGGGTCGAAGGCGAACAGGCCTGCCAGCCGTCGCCATAGGGATCCAACCGGGTGCACACCTGGGCGTTGGACGTCGCGTTGGCCGAGACTGCGTCGAAGGGTCCCCATTGCCGACAGACACCGGCACCCGAACCGCCCGCGGGTCGGAGCACCACGGATATGCGGTGGAGGGGAGGCGCCCCAAGCCGACGCTGGCGCAGGCCAGCAGCACAAGCACGGTCATAGAAAAGGCGGTCACCGTGGTCATGGTCTTCTGCTGGGGAGGTGGTGCGCGATATAGTGGGAGTGGACATGGAATGATTGATGTGTGAGCTGCTGTTGGCGATACTGCGATTGGCACATTATTTAAAATAGTCTCATGTGAGTGGGCGGAAGCAACATGTATTGTTGCAGACAACTCGCTACATGCCACGGGCAGCCCTCCGTTGCTTGACGTCAAAGTTGAAGATGCGGGCGATGTTGACCTCGGTGGTCGTGATCTGGTCCTTGATGAAGTCCAGGTCCTTCTCGATGGTGCGCAGGTTCGCTCGGCAGTTGTCCACGTTCTTCGTCAGCAGCGCGATGGCCTCCTCGAATGTGTACTCCACCATCACGTTGGCCTGTGTTGTGTGTGTCTCGTGTCCGTGACTCCACGCACCACACACGCACACGCCTCCACGAACACGCATACGCACACATCCACGCGCACGCGCACCACACACACCACACACACACCACACACACACACACACACGAGCGAAAGGCAGCAGAAAGGCGTACGCCGAGCCAGAGGCAGGCGGTGTTGACATCGGTGAGGGTGGAGCGGGCGAACAGGCCCTCGTTGACCTCGAAGTGGGTCGACACCTCCGAGTCCTGCGGTGCCGCAACCAAGTAGTGGTGAGTAGGGGGTCTTCGTGGGTGTGAACGGCGCAGGTGCGGTGGCATGTACCTTCTTGGAGGCGAGGTACTTGACCATCTCGAGGGCCTTCTCAATATCGGGGAGCTTGGTCTTGAGAGTCATCTTGTTCTGCTGCAGCTTCATCTCCAGCATTTTGTAATTGCTTGAGGCGAGTGAATTGATGGCGATTAATTTGTGCATCAAGACAGAAAACGAAGATTGAAGCGAACCTGTAGTTGGCCTGCGTTCGCTTGAGCGCAGCCTCGGCACTCTCCTCATTCTTCATGAAGGCCTCCACATCTTCCTGCAAACGTAATAAATTAATAAAATTGAGAATTAGATGTTTTGCTTTGCGATAGGTGGCTGTGTGGTGTGTTGTACGATGAAGGCGGCAGCGGGGATGGACTTCTCCAACAGCTCTTGGTCGCCCTCCATTCTGTATGTGTGTGATATCGCAAAAATCACTTGCCAGGAAGGAAATGTTTTTTTCCTCTGGTCTGCCAAATGAAAAGAAGAGAGAAATAGCAGCGCCCGAAAGTGCAATTTGGAATGTTCCAACCCCAAGTGCCACAACTCACAACTTAGCCCACCCAACACTGCAGCTCCACTGCAACTCGGCACTGCAGCTTTTCACCCGGGTGCCACTACCCCAAAGGTATTCCTTCTTTCTATTATTTTAAAGTTTTATAATTATTTTCTTTTATTTTAATATTTCGTGTATTAACCACAATAACCCACCCAGTGAAGCAGAATGGAGGTGGGTGGGTCCACTGCTGCGGCCTCGTGCGAGCTGCACGTCTGGCTGAGCGCCGCCGTGCTCGCCGCTCCCGTCGTGTCCCAGTTGCCCCGGCCTCAGACCACGAGTGCCGCGCCTGCACCCGTCACCTCTATCACCACACCACCTGTACCCACCCCTGCACCCTCCTGCTCGGAACCCATCACCGCCCCGGCGCCACCAACCAACATTTCGGCGGGCACGACCACCAGCTCGTCATCGTCGCCGTCGTCGTCGCCGGAGTCATCCGAGTCGTTCCCCTTCCTCTCCGGCGCCTCGCCTTCCTCTTCGCTTCCCTCGTCGCTTTCGCTTTCTTCGTCCTCTTTCCCCTTTTCCTCCTCCTCAGCATCCGCCGCCTCTTCATCATCATCTTCATTCATTGCCACGTCACCCTCATCGTCACCTTCACCTTCATCGTCGTCGTCATTGCTCCTCCTGTCGTCGTCTCCATCGAGGGCCGGGCGAGGCGGCAGCGGCGGCGGCGGCCAAGGGGTGATGTCGACATTCCTGGCCGATGGGCGGTGGACGATGGGCGAGGCCATGCGGCGGTTCGTGCGGCAGAACCACCTCTTCCACTCGGACGACGAGCTCGAGGCCTTCCTCGCCGCCCACCGCCTCCTGCTCCGCAAGCGCGTGCCGGCCACCACCTCGCGCCTCCTCCACACCGCCGGCCCGAGCCATCATCGCGGCCGTCGCCGTCGCAGCGTTGATGATGATGGAGAAGACGATAACGAAGACGATGACGATGACGATGACGACGATGGCGAGACGAACGACGACGATGACACGGATCGGGCGCTCGAAGAGGGTTCAGCGTGGGTGGACTACGACCGGCTGGTCTCGGCCTACGCCATCCATGACAACGTGCATTCGCTGGTCTTCCTGGTGGTGATGGTGATGGTGACGATGATGGCTGGAGTGCTGATGGCTCGGGCGGTGGTGACAGGACGTGCTCGAGTTCGTACGGAGGGTCGAGCGACGACGAAGCGCGAGCGGAGGCGGCGAACAAGAAAAGAAGCGGCGGGACCGCCGCGGGCCGGTCGTGGTGGAGTACAGGTGCGAGATTCCCGTTCACGAGATCAAGAGCCTCCTCCAGCGATCATCGGCCTCTGCCGCCGGCTCGGTACACATCCACTCCACAGCAATATATTATATTATATTTATTTCTTTAGTATTATATGTTTATTTAATAATAATCTAAATTATATCAATATATTGTGTAGTATGTCGATCTAACACTGTTCTGGTCGGCAGCCCACCATCGAGGAGGCCATCGCGACCATCTGCTTCCCCAGCCCGCAGAGCAGCGCCCGGAGTGAAAGTGCGTGCGTGCGGTGGTGTGTGTGTGTGTGCGTGCGGCAGTAGTGTGCGTGTGTGCGTGTGCGGTGAACCAGGTCTCGGGTGCCTAACTCGTTTCTGGTTTGTGGGTTCGTGCGACCAGGGGACGTGTTTCTGGAGAAGCCGCCGCGCTGCTGGGCGTCCCTGCTGCTCGACAGTCGGGAAAAAGAACGCTCAATAGCGCTCGACCTAACTCAACCTCTCTCCTCCATCTCATTTACCGATCGGGTGCGTCCCACGACACGACACGCATACAACACACTACACGACGCACGTGCTGACTTCAGCATTTCCTGCGCAGACCGTGCTCTCGGTCGGATTCGAGTCCGCGTCGGTGGTGCCGTCGGTGCTGGGCGTGCGCGTGGGCTTCCAGCGGTGCCGGGTGCTCATCCACGCCCGGCGGCTCTACAAGACGCTCGTCTTCTCGTCCGACGTCCACGTCGGCGAGGTGCTCCACTTCATCATCGAGGCCTCCCTCAGCCGCCACCACCGCCGCCATCGCAGCGGAGGTGCCAGCAGATCTGTCGACGCACACGACGGTGACTACGCCCTTTATGTGACGACGCTTAAGAAGGCGATGAACGTGGTTATTGTCGACGACCAGCGGCGCGGAGGCGGCCGCAAGAAGGTCAGCGGAGCGGAGGAGGCCATGCCCTGGCGCCGCCTCGCCTCCTATCGACTCAAGGACAAGGTACCCACCTTGGACCAAACCAACATTGCTCTCCAGAGCTGTCGACACGTTTAGTAAGGCTCACGGTTGATTGGTGGTGATGACGTGGCAGCACATACTGGTGCTTAAGCGGAGGCCGCAGCTGCTCCAGACCTCGGCGGCGGCGGAGCGCCGGACGTTGTCGATGAGTATGGGCAGCCGCGGTGGCGTCGACAAGAAAATGTCGACAGCTCTGTGGAGCAGCGGCGACGGCGGCAGCGGCGTGGCGAGGGCCATGGGCCGCAGCCAATCGGTCTACGTCCTCCCCACTTCCGCGTCTCCACCGTCGGCTTCCCCATTGCCCGACTCGCGCTCGCCGTCGCCGCCGCCGCGAGCAGCCTCATCAGAGTTTAGGCAGCCATTGTCGACACGATCATCGCAACAACAACAGCGACAACCAGGTGGAGCTGGAGGTGACGTCATCAAGGCCAAGGCCAAGGTCACGAGCAGCAAGACCGCCCTGGTCGGCAAGCCGCCCCTGCTTCTGGCCAAGACTGCATCGGATTCCGAGATGTCGGCACGACCGCCTCGTGCCGGTGGTGAACAGCCGCCGCAGCCGCAGCCGCAGCAGCACTTTGTGGTGCTGTTCCCGCAGCGCAAGACCTACGGCCACTTCCACTTCCCGCCCAACGCCACCATTACCGCCATCAAGCAGACCATCGCCGACACCTTTCTCTTCGCCTCTTCTTCTTCCTCTGCGCCAACGTCATCGTCAGCCGCCGCCGCCGCCGCCAGCGACGGTTCTGGCAATGGCGAGCACAAGGCCGCGGAGGACTTGACCGGCAGGGCGACGGTGGTGAGCGGCTACTCGCTGTTCGTGCCGCTGCAGCCGCGCAACCACCCGTGCGCGCAGCACGGCTCCCTCCTGGGCACCAGCATCGCCAGCGACGACGAAGGTACGTGCCCGCCATCCGCCCACGCACTCCTGATTACCCGCACGACACTCAACGCGCGACCGCACACGCACACGCATGACCGCACACACACGTTACGTGTAAAGAAATGATAACGAGCGAGGAAGAGAGCGAGGAGAGCGAAAGCGAAGGTCACCAGTGCGCTGCCACGTCATCAACAGTTGCCGCCAGCGGCGGAGGCGGCGATGATGACGACGACTACGAGGAGGGACTGTGGCTCGAGGAGGCCAACGGGCGCACGCTGGAGAGCTACAACCTGAGCGACGCCCAGTTCGTCATCGAGTTCAAGCGGACGCCGCAGAAGAGGCGCATGCTGCTCGTCGACGGCTTCACCCACACCGTTACCGCCTTCTTCCGCACCCGCCGAGGGCGCTCGGCCGGCCCCAGCGGCTCCGCGTCGGCCCACGCCTCGTTCGACTCCTTCGGCGGTGGCCGCCTGACTGCGCGCGGGCGATCGACGACGTCG
This sequence comes from Acanthamoeba castellanii str. Neff, assembly GCF_000313135.1. NCBI lineage: Eukaryota > Discosea > Longamoebia > Acanthamoebidae > Acanthamoeba > Acanthamoeba castellanii. Next base: position 172,986 of record NW_004457538.1, read on the forward strand.
TCGAGACTGATGAGCACGGTCCAGAAGGTGATGCTGTTCCGCGGCAGCGCCACGGTGGCCGAGGTGCTGGACCAGCTCAAGCTGGCCTTTGGCGTCGGCCGCCGCCGACCACCACCAGCCACGTCAGCAAGACGAAGTGGAGAAGAGGCGGAGGAGCTACAGGAAGATGATGAAGAAGAAGAGGAGGAGGAAGAGTGGGGGCTCTACTTCTGGCGGGGCCACACGGGCAAGGGCATGTGGCTGCCCGATGGCCAACAGCAGCTGGACTCCCTGGACATCGCATGGGCGGTACGTCCCTCTTCTCTCTCTATACTATTTAAAAATTATAATTTGGAACATAGACACTTCATGGTACGTATGTCGACACTAACACAGATATACGCCTTCTTAACACAGGATCGGCTGGAGCTACGCAAGCGTGCGAGCCATGCCGATTTGTCGCTCGCGCTGGCCGAGTTCTCCATGCCCCTCGAGCCGACTCTTCTCGTACCTTCACCCCCCCCCCCAATGCACGATCGGTGAGTCGGGTGATGAAACATGCGTTGCTGACGTCACACCACTAGGAGGGGGAGAAGATCCTGCAGCGGGCCGACAACGTGGTGCACTACCTGCCGCCCAAGGGAAAGACCGTGGGGCGCCTCTACCTCACCAACTACCAGATCATCTTCCTCTCCTACGACAAGTCCTCCTATGTACCGCACCTCTTTTTCGTTCTTCGTTCTTCTTCGTTCTTCTCTTGGTCCTTCGCTATTGTTGTCGATGACTCATTCAGCCTTTGGTTGATTGGGGGATTGATGATGGTGCAGGAGGACCTGGTGACGCAGTCGGACTCGTACATTCCGTTCGGGGTGATCGCCAAGGCGGCCAAGATGCCCGAGCAGGGCGACCTCCAATACCTCCAGATCTTCTGCAAGGTACCTTGGGGCATATACGACACGACAACATCGTTGATGGTGCTACTGGTGCCTATGCAATATGTACAATATCTGAATGTAAATGGCGTCCTAGGACATGCGCAACATATTGTTCGGACTCAAGGGGAAGCAGACGTTCCTCACGGCGCTGGGGATCGAGCGCACGCACCCCATCATCACGGCCATCACGGCCCTCGCCCACCCCAAGACCATCCTGGACACCTTCGCCTTCCTCTACAAGCCCACCTTCGCCCGCCCTTCTCGTACACCCCCCCCACATTCCAAACATTCACACATTCCACACACCTTTCTACATTCCACCATCCTGACTGACGTCATCCGACCACCTTAGCGAAAACCGGTGGCGAATCGTTCAACGGGTGGAAGGTGTACTCGCCGCTGCGGGAGTACCAGCGCATGGGCCTCATCCCGTCGCACCACTTCCGCCTGGTCGACAAGCTCAACTGGGACTACGGCCTGTGCGCCACCTACCCGGCCATGTTCGTCATCCCGGCGGCCGTGTCCGACGACGAGCTCCGCGCCATCGCCTCGTTCCGGGCCAAGGGCCGCGTGCCCGCCGTCGTCTGGCGACACAAGACCAACGGCGCCACCATCTCCCGCTGCAGCCAGCCTATGGTGACGTCATCATCATCATCTTCACCCTCCACCACGTGCACCTCACGCCACTATCTGACACGCGTGTGTGGTGCGTGTGTGCGGTGTGTGCGGCGTGTGCAGGTGGGTAATTTGCTGGTGAACAATTTTAACAGTGCGAGCGGCAACTCGTCGCTGATGCCCACGCAATCGCGTCGGTGCACCGAGGACGAGAAGCTCGCCCAGATGCTGCGCATGCTCAACGACCACAACGAACTCCTCTTTGTCGACGCCCGGTACCTGGCAGCCAACTCACCAACCCCTCACTGTCGGACTGCATTCCTCGCTAACACGCACAAACGACACGACACGACACGACCAACGACACGACACGACACGACACGACACGACACGACACGCACAGGCCGATCGTAAACGCGGTGGCGAATTCGTTCAAGCGGGGCGGGTCGGAGGACTGCATGAACGTGTACAAGGGCTGCCAGCAGGAGTTCATGGGCATCGGCAACGTCCACGCCGTGCGCGAGAGCTGGAACGAAGCTCCAGGAGATGTGCCG
>NW_004457538.1:175152-212974 GCF_000313135.1 Acanthamoeba castellanii str. Neff
ATGTGTGTGTGTGTGTGTGTGTGGTGGTGGTGGTGGTGTGTGTGTGTGTGTGTGTGTGTGTGTGTGTGTGTGTGGTGTGCGTGTGCGTGTGTGTGTGTGTGTGTGCGGTGGTGCGTGATGCAGGGACGCTGACGGACCACTACTATGCGGCGCTGGCTGGGTCGCGATGGCTGGACAACTTGTCGCACGTGCTGACCGCAGCGACACGCATCGCCGAATTTGTACATAAACGAAACACGTCTGTCATCGTCCACTGTACGCCCTCCACCATACACGACGCACACGACGCGACGCGACACGACACAACACACGACGCACACGACACGACACGACACGACACGACACGACACGACATGACACGACACGACACGACACGACACGACACGACACGACGCACACGACCCACACGGCACACACGACACAACACGACAAGACAAGACATGACACGACACACGCGAGGCATGGCTCATATGTTGCGTGTTTGGACAGGCACGGACGGGTGGGACAGGACGCCGCAGCTGACGGCGCTGGCGCAGCTCCTGTTAGATCCCTACTACCGCACCATCGTCGGGTTCGAAGTCCTCATCGAAAAGGTACCCACACCACCCATGCCCCGCACACGCGATCTTCGCTGAACGCGATGCAACACGCACCACCGCACACACGGACCACACACACACACACACACACACACACACACACACACACACACACACACACACACACACACACACACACACACACACACAGGAGTGGCTGAGCTTCGGGCACCAGTTCACGGAGCGATGCGCGCACGTGGGAACGACCAAGAACGAAACGCCCATCTTCACCATGTTCATTGGTACGTCGAGTTTTGGCCTCGTGCGTGTGTCGTGTATGTCGTGTGTGGTGTGAGTCAGGTGTGCGGTGTGAGCCGTGTGTGTGTGTGTGTGAGTGTGAGTGTGTGTGTGTGAGTGTCGTGGTGTTGTGTTGTGTGTGCGGTGTCTTTTGACGCGTGAGGAGCAGATTGCGTGTGGCAAGTGATGCAGCAATTTCCGCTGTCGTTTGAGTTCAACGAGCGCTTCCTCATCACCATTCTCGACGAGCACTACAACTGCAAGTTCGGCACTTTTCTTGGTACCTCCCCTACACTCCCTGTGCGGTGTGTATCGTGTCGTGTGCGGTGTATGCGTCGTGTGTCGTGTGTGAGGTGTGTGTCGTGTGTGCGGTGTGCGTGTGCGGTGATTTCACCGGCGGCGGGTCGGCAGCCAACGCGGAGCGGGAGATGCGGGAGCACAACCTGGCGGCGCGCACGGTGTCGCTGTGGAGCTACATCAACAGCAAGCAGCACAAGCGGCGCTTCAAGAACTACCTCTACACCGCCAAGCGCAAGGCCTCCGCCGCAGCCGGAAAGTCAGGCCACGATCAGCGACCACCCTCCGCCCACTCCTCTGATGATGACAACGACCACCTCCACGACCACACCGACGACGGCGTTGGCGAAAGCGAAGACGACGACGACGAAAGCGACGGGCGCGAGGAGAACGAAAGCGACGACGAATGCGAAGAGCGACGGCAGAGGGCGGGCGAAGACGGCGCGGGCGGCGGAGGTGGCGAGGACGAGGGGCGAGTGCTGTTCCCACGAACAAGCGTGCGGCGGCTGAAGCTGTGGGACGCGTACTACATGCGCTGGATGGCCGACCTGGGGGCCGACCGGGAGGCCGAGGAGCGGGACGCCGTCATCGCCCGCCTGCACGACGACAATAAGCGGCTCCGGCGGCGCCTCAAAACTCGCCTCGCGCGTCAACAGGACCGCGGCAGGACCAACGCAGCCCAGTAAAAATGTCTGTGTTGCTCAAAGCCAAGAGGATTAGTTTCCTTGCCCTGCTTTTTTTTTCTACCCTCCTGTCCACCACGGCACTCATACAGCTTGGCCTGTGGATGGGTGTGCCAAACGTTGTGGCGTCTGGTCGCACGCCCTGCTGCACCATATGGTCGAACACCTCCTGCGCCTGGTCCATGTGGCGGCGGCCTCTGGCTTTGGCACAGTGATCAGCGCAACAGAGTTAGTGAAACAGGTACACTGTCAAGAACTGGGACTCAAATTTTGCTGAGGTTCACTGTCACCTTCTTCCCAACACTGTGTTTGTAGGAGTGGAAGGCAGGGCCAGGAGGAGGTACAACGTACTTGAAGAGGAGGGACTCCACCCAATGGCACTGTGCTGTGGCCTGTACTACTTCCCACTGTTGATCTTGATTGTTTTTTACCTGCAGAAGTTGTGGTTTCCTTTTGACTGTGCTCATCACCCACCAGGGGTGGGCTGTAATTCTGATGCACTCACTGGTGGGCAGTTTGAGACATGTAAATTGTTATTTGCAAACAATAACTTGTAGTTCATTCGTTGGTGAGATTGCATTATCACCCTCGGCCGAAGAAGTAGGAGAGGATGCCGCCGCCCGGTGCACCCTTCTTGGGCGAGCCTCCCCTGCCCGGCGATGGCGTTGCCACACCCTGCCGTACCTGCGCGAAACGTGTCAACATTTAAGCACCTACACACGACACACACGACGCACACGACGCACACGACGCACACGACGCACACGACGCACACGACGCACACGCAGGCGAGTTTGTGGGTACCCGGAGGGCGTAGTCCTTCTTGAACTTCTCGAGCTTTTCGAGCGTGGGCTGGTTGATGCCCACGGAGAAGTCGTTGCAGCGCTTCATAAGCACGGCCACCTCGATCACCAGATCGATCGCCAGGGCCATCAACGACGGATTGCGCAGACCCGGCAGCTTGAACAACCTTTAGTGGACACGACACGACACGCACGACACGCACGACACGCGGGGAGAACGACACAACACATGGTTATTTCAAGGTTGGGAGTGTGAGGAATGTGAGGAATGGGCGGTTACTTCTTGGATTCCTTGAGCACGTTGTCGATGCAGGCGTCGGAGAGCTGCACCAGCTCGTTGAAGCTCAACACGCTCCGCATCGTCTTATTCATCACCTGTCCACCCAACCATTCATGCGTGTGTGAGTGTGTGCGCACACGTGTGCGGTTGCTCGTGTGTGTGTGTGTGTGTCGTGTCGTGTCGTGTCGTGTCGTGTCGTGTACCGCGAGGTTGGCGTCATTGAGCTTGTCCCTGAGGTCGAGGATGAGGTGGATGTGTTTGCGCTCCTCGATCTGCAGCAGTCGCAGCTGCCGCTCAACCACGTTGTCGATGCGCGCCAGTATGCGCAGCTCGTCGTCCTCCAGCTCCATCGCGATCTCGTTCCTCAACTGATCGATGTCCACCGCTGCATTGCGTCCACATGACACACACACACACACGACACACACACACACACACACACACACAACCACACACGACACACACACAAACACACACACACACGTCAGGAATGACGTCGTTGATCGCGCGCGGCGCGAAGGGGCTCGTACTGAGGGGCTTTTCGTGGTCCTTCTCCTTGCCCTTGCTGTCGCGGCCATCGCTGCTGTCGACGTCGACGCTGCTCGTTGAGCTGCTGCTGGTGAAGCTCGGCGTCGGCGTCGACACGATCTGTTCAACTGTCGACGTGTCGACACCCGCGCTCGTCCGCAGGCCCGAGCCGGGGCGGCGCAGGGCCGACGGGGACAGGGTCATGGGCAGCTCGCGGGCGCGGCCCATTCGCTGAATCTTGAAGCGGATCTGATTGGCCAGATCGATCGACGCGTGGAGCACGCGCTTGCGGTCCGAGTCCTCCGGGTTGAGCAGGGCCTCCTTGAACATGACCAGAATGTTGGGCGACAGCTCGATCAGGTGCCGGTACTGCTGCTGCAGCTCCTCGTCCTCCACCACGCCCGGCATATCGATCTTCGATTCTACGACACGACACGACACGACACGACACGACCAACGACACGACACGACCAACGACACGACCAACGACACGACCAACGACACGACACACGCATGAGCGAGTGTCGTGTTGCGTGCGGTGTGGATTTTGGGGGGTGAGGGTGAGTGTGAGGGTACCGATGAATTTGATGCTGTCGTCGATGAAGGAGAGGGTGCAGGCGGTGGCGATCTTGCTGTTGGCCTCGCTGATCTGCTTGAGGCACGTGCGGAAGTTGATGTGGTACGCCCCGTTGTGCGACTCCGAGAACAGCAGATTCACCACTTCGCACGGCACACGACACGACACGACACGACACGACCAACGACACGACACGACCAACGACACGACACACAGCGTCAGACGATGGGCGACAGTAAGCAGAAACAAAGGAGGCGGGCGTACCAGGCTTGACGAGGGACTGGAGGCGCTGGAGCTCCTGGGCGCCCTCCTCCTTCTGACTCTGCCGCAGCTCGTCCGGGCAGTTGAACGACTTGGCCTATGTCCGCCATACAGGACCATGCCATGACGTCAGCGTGTCGTCGTGTCGTGTGTCATGTGTGCGTGTGCGGTGTTGCGTGTTTGCATTACCTTGACGACGTGCTGGACGATGTGGTCGGTCATGACGTCGATGAGGCGGAAGGTGTTGGCCTCGTCGCTGTTCATGGCGAACAGGTTGATGCGGTTGAGCGAGGCCTCGAGCCGGAAGGCCGACGTGAGCAGCTCCTCGACGAGCGAGGGCGTGTGCGGGCGCGAGTGGAGCGTGTAGGTGGTGCCCGCCTTCCCGCCTCGGGGCGACAGCGACAGCGTCTGCGTCGGGTTCCGATACGAGATCATGAACGGCGACATCGAGCCCTCCTCCGGCCCATGCAGTCGCGGCAGCGCTCGCGCTACATTTTTTTTACATCCATTCCACACATTCCGCGATCAGTAAATAATAAATTAATTTCAATTAAATAAAAACAATGAAAATTCGCCAGAATAAATAATAACTAATAAATAAATACCTTCGGGCATGATGGTCTTGCGTTGGTCCTTCTTGCGGGCGGGGGCCGAGGGCTTAGCGAAGACGCTGTCGACCTTGTCCCGCAGGGTCGAGGCGGCGAACGAGGACGACGAGGCCAGCGACTGCGTGATCGAGTTCGAGCGCGGTCGCTTGACCGACGCGTCGTCAAAGCTACGGCGCGCGCCTCTGTATGTGCCCCCCCCCAACACTCGCGGTATAAGTCGTGTGGGGCGACTGAGAAAGAGAGAGACGGCCGCGACGTACGCTTCGGTGGGCGGTGGCGGGACGGGCTTGGCGGGCGGGATGTGGCGCGCCGCAGGCGAGGCCGCGGTCTCGAGAGCCGGCACCGTAGTGAGGCCCGCTGACGCCTGCATTATATTGTTATATTATTATTATTATTATTATTATTATTATTATATATTGTTGTTATTGTTTGCTGTGTGCGTGTGCGGTGCTGCGTATGATCGTGTGTTGCGCGTGTGCGATGGTTGGGATGGGGAGAAGGGGTCGTACCGCAGTAGCGAGCGACGACTCAGCGGTCAGGATGGACATGGAGTTCCGCGCCACGGGCGCCGATAGCGAGCGCTGCAGAGTGTGTGCGCGTTAGCCCACAGGCGACCACAGGAAGAAGGCGCAGGCATACCACGGGCACCTCCTCCTTGGGGATTTCGGCCTCGGCCACCACCTCCGTCGGCTGCTCGACGACGGGCGGCTGCTCCACCACCACCACCTCCTCGGCCTCGGCCTTGGGCGTCACATCGACGACCGCGGGCTCGGCCGGCGTGGGCTCCTCGGGCTTCGTCTCCTCCTCCACGACCTTGTCCTCGACTACCTCCTCCACCGCGGGCTCGGGCTCGTCCACAACAATAGCGGCAGGCTCCGGCTCCGGCTCCGACTCCGGCTCGACCGGCGCCGGTGATTCGACGGCGACGGCCTCCACTGCCACCTCCTCCATGGGCTGCTGCTGCTGCTCGGTCGTCGTGCTCTCCTCCTCCATCTTTTCTTCTTTAGTTTCCTCTTCGATTTTCTCTTCGGTTGCGGGCGGCTGTTCGATTTTCTCTTGTTCGATGGTCGGCTGCTCGTCGGCGAGCATAGGCAGAGTTTCGTCGGCGGTGGTGGTGGTCGTCGTCATGGGGGCCTCCATGGGCGGCAGCTCCAGCTTTGTGGGCGACGGCGCCTGACCAACCAAAAGCACAACATTCCTCATTAGCGCACACGACACACACGCGTGTTCTCAAGACCGCACACGACACGAGCGTACGCGAAGGCCGATGGTGGTGGCAGTGCTCTGCAGGGGCGAGCGGGGCGAGTGCTGGGCGAGCTTCTCGAAGATGCGGCGCGGCGACGTCGACCGCCCCGACCCGAGCGAGATCTTGCGCGGCGGCAGCGACATCGCGGCCGCCCGCCGGGTGGACAGCGACGACATGTCCGTGCTCCGACGCTTGAGCGATCCTTGTCTGTGTGCGCGCGCGTACCATGTGTGCGGTGAGTGGGTGTGCGTGTGCGTGTGTACGGTCGTGCGTGTGTGCGTACTCCCAGTCAGTGGCGGGTGCGGTGGCAACGGGCGGCGGCGTGCCGCTGGTGTCCGACCGCTTCTTGCGCTTGCTGCTCTGCGCCGCCTCGTCGTCGCCCAACTGCATGTCCGCCGCGCCCTCGCCCTCGCCCTCGTCTCGCTCGCGCTTGGCCGACTCGCTCGCAGCCGCGTGGTGGCTGCCGCGTTCGACCATCTTGGCCATCTGCATCTCCATGATCTTCATGTTGATGTCCTCGCGGGCCTTGGCTAGCTGACGCTGGAGCTCGAGCTCGTACTGGGTCTCGAGCTCGGCCCGGCGCATGGCCAGCAGGCGGTCGGCCCGGCGCGCAATCTCGGCCTCGAGCACGTTGTTGAGCTCACCGTTGGAGCCCGGGTCGTCGTCGAGCACCCGCTGCATGAGGTCCAGCACTCGCTGCTCCAGCTCCAGCGCCACCAGCGACGGATCCTGCGCGTGCAGATGCATGACACGACACGACATGACACGTATAAGACAACACGACACGACACGACACAACACGACACAACACGACCAACGAACGACACGACACGACACGACACAACACGAGCGGCGTACCCTGGCGAGGGATGAGTCTTGGTCGGCGAGCTTTTGCCTGGCGAGGCGATATGGGCAGGAATGTCAGGAACGTAAGGAATGTTTGTCGACAGAATAGGGCACGGGGGGGGGCGAAGCGTACTCTTCGATGGCGACCTGGAGGCTCTGGATGTTGTGGTTGGCCTCCTCGAGCAGGGCCTGGTCCTTCTCCTGCTGCTCCCGGAAGTGCCTTCAGACACCGCGGTGTCGTGCCGTGGAAAAGGGACGTGAGGCAGGGAAACGCACGTGTGACACGCACGACACACAACGCACACAACGCACACGACATGAAGGGCAACGTACCGGTTGACTTTCATGAGCGAGTTGACGGCGTCGGTGAGCCGCTGGTTCTCTTCGACGATGCTCGTCAGGTCGGCGTGCTCCTCTTGAATCTGTGCCATGCAATCCAGTGCAACCGTGTTAATGAAACACGCACCACCGCACACGCAAGAGGTTTTATAAAAACGAACCACGGCGAGCTTGTCCTTGAGCTGCTTGTTCTGGTCCTGCATGGCCTTGAGGCTCTTGACCTGCTCCCGCAGCTGCTTGACCTCGTACTCGGCGTTCTGGCTCTTAGACGACGTCGTCTTCAACACCTCTGCGCGCCCCCGCAAAAACCAAACGTTACGACACTGGTGCGTGTGCGGTGATGCGTGTGCGGCTCGTACCGAGATCGCCCCTGAGCGAGGCGTTGTCCTTCTGAAGCTGCACCGTTTGTTCCTGCAGCTCCTCCGTCAACTCCTTCGCACTTTCCAACTATTGTGTGTGTGTGTGTGTGTGTGTTGTGTGTGTGTGTTGTGTGTGTGTGTGTGTGTGTGTGTGTGTGTGTGTGTGTGCCGTGCGTGTCGTGTCATTGATTGTGTGTCGTGCATGTCGTGTCGCGAATGTCAGATGGTTGGAACAGAACGTGAAGAGTGAGATGAAGGCTACAGGTTGAGGGCAGGTGCGTACCTGCTCGAAGAGTTGTCGGGTCTTCTCCTTGTAGGCCGAGTTGACGCGCTGCTCGAGTGTGAGCGAGCGCACCTTGTCCTGCAGCTTCTCCACCTCCTCCTCGAGCGCGTTGTGCATCTCGGCCGCCGTGACGTGCTCGCTTTGCAACACCTCGCACCTCTGCAGAGGCGGTCCGCCCACATTCACTTTCAAATCACGCACACACCGCACACACCACCGCACACGCGCACGTGGAAGGAATGGAATGAATCGAATGATGGGTGAGTACCGCGCGCAGTTCGACCATGCTTCGCTCGTAGTCCTGGTTCTGCTGCTGGAGCAGGTGGTTGGCCTCCTCGAGCCGCTCCAGCGTGGTCAGGATTTCGTTGTTGGCGTCCCGTTGTGTGTCATACTGTATCACCCCCCGTCAACGCCACACGACACACGACACACGACACACACCATCGCACACGCATACACGACACACACGCGGCGTAGCACGACACGAGATGGCACACGACACACGTCAGCGCTAGGGGCTTGAGAGGCACTGAGAGGGAAGAGCGAGGAGAGGACCTGGTCTCGCCAGATGGAGGCCTCCTCGAGTTCCTCCATGAGCTGCTGGTTCTTCTGCACCAGCATCTGACCGATCTCCGCTGCCGTCTGCCATAAACAAATAATAATAATAATAATAATAATATAAATAAAATATTATTTCAGTAATAATATATATATTTAAATAGAAATAACGACTGCCGCGCGTGCTTGGTACACGTGTTCCAAATAAAATAAAAATAAAAAAATGGAAGCAAGTAGCGAACCTTGAAGTCGTGCTCGCGGTCGCACGCGATGCGATAGGCACTCTCCAGCTGCTCGAGCTCCTCTGAGTCGCCCGCTTCGCCTGGTGGCGCGCCAATAAAAATGAAAAAAAGAAAAACGAGCATTAAAACGAATTGAATAAATCAATGAAAACAACAACGAAATATTATCTTCAAAATAGAGATCAATAGAGATGAGGGCGAATTGCAGGTCGTTCGTACGTAGTTTGTCGAGTACGGCACGAAATTGGGTGAGAAAGTCGTCGTCGCCTTCCCCCTCCTCAACCTGCGAGTCCTCGCGGTACTCTTCCTGTTCTTCCAGATCGCTCATCACTCTCTGCCGCGTGCACGCTGATCTCCCAACCCGCACGCGTGATCTTTCTCTCTCGCAATCGATGCGCTTGCACCACAGACAGGAACAACGGTTAGAAAAAGAAATTCATTTTTCTTTTTCCTCTTCCCCACTGGAATGTTCACTGGCGCATTCTTGAGAGCATGTAGCTGATATTTCGTATTTACCGGAGTGCGCCGGGGGTGCGTGATGAAAGACTGGACCCCAAGCCGCACACACAACACCCACCACCGCACACAGTGGTTGGAGAAGAGCAAAAATGTAATTCGGCGAAGGGCAGGCGTTGGTCAAGCGCCACGGTGATGGGAGGCGGAGGTGGCCAGGCTGGCCGACGAGTACTTGGGCACCTGGGCGCCGCTGCCGCCACCGGCGGCCGAGTGGAGCTGGGCGGCGGTCAGCAGGTCGGCCGGGAAGAACCGCTCCTTCTGCGTGATCATCAGCAGCACCAGCTTGTTGCACGCCTCCGCCTCCCGCAGGAACTGTGTGTGTGTGTGTGATGTGGTGTGTGTGGTGTGTGTCGTGCTTAGATTGATGAGTGTTGTGTCGTGTTGCGTGAGCCGTGTACCGCTTCTGTGTTGAGTCCCTCCTCGTCGGAACCAATCATAATCGGTCCGAAAATCAACTGTTCGTGAGTGTCATGACACGTGTGAGTGTCATGCATCGCACAGGCCGCACATGTGTGCGTAATGTGGATTGAGGGGTGGGGGATGCGGCGTACGGCGAGGTTCTGGAGGTGCATCTTGTTGGCGGAGGACTGGGACGCGACGAGGTCGAGGAAGTCGAAGACGTACTTGATCAGCCGCAGGGCGGGGCCGGGGAGCACCCGCACCAGCGACTCGATCTTGGCCATCGCCGCCTGTTCCGTGTCGCCCTCCAGCAACGCTGCACTCGCACACACCTCAACATCAGCCATCGCTCCACACCACACACACACACGCACGCACGACACGACACGACACGACACGACACGACACGACACGACACGACACGACACGACACGACACGACACGACACACACCACATGCACCACCGACCACATCACACACACACGCACGACACGCACGACACGAGGTGGGACGTACTGTGGATGGCCATAAAGCAAGAGTACTGTGTGGTGACGACCAAAGGGTAGCGCTTAGTACGTGCGGTGCGTGTGTGCGGTGTGTGTGTGCGTGGAAGGCGAACCAGGTCGGGAGAGAAGAGGGGCTGGGGCAGGTCGCGCAGGTATTTCTTGAGAAGGGCGGTGCAGGCGTGGATCTCCTCCTGCTGCCAATCGATGTCCACCCCTCGGTCCACCTTCGTCACCAGCCGCTGCAACGCAACGCAACACAACGCAACCATATATCGGGCGCGTGTCATCATCGGCCTTGTCATGTGTCAAACATGTCGTGCGATGCGGTGTGTACCATTAGTTGCATGTGATCGCAAGATATCCGAAAAATGCCCTCTTGTGTAAGCCCTGCGTCAATGCAAAAAAAAAAAAACATTGCGTAAGCGCAGGACACACGCCACACGACGCAGCTTTTACGGGCGGTCTGGGTACCGTGGCTGGAGATATGTCTGACGGTCTCCTCGACGATCTTGGGGATGCCCAGGGTGAGCCTGCCCTCGCGCACCAGCAGCTCGTCGAGCGGCACCCCGAACACTTTCTGGTGTTAAGAAAGACACACACGCGCTGGCCGGGTGAGTATGTCGTGTTGTGCGTGTGTCGTGCGCGTGTCGTGCGCGTGTCGTGCGTGTGTCGTGCGCGTGTCGTGCGTGTGTCGTGCGTGTGTCGTGCGTGTGTCGTGCGTGTGTCGTGCGTGTGTCGTGCGTGTGTCGTGCGTACCGTTTGCTCGCATAGTGTGGCGAGCTGTGTGGTGAGCGCTTCGAAGAGGTCCGCTTTCACAGACCCCAGCCCATACTACGTTCCAGCCAAAAAAACACACATGTCACCAGGTGAGTTGAAGAGTCGCACAGTGTTAGTGCATTGCAACACTCCAAAGACGGCAGTGAGGGGCTGGGTCCACGCACGGTGCGGTCGTGGAGGGTGGAGAACTGGATGCGCGCGGACATGAGGCCCTGCCGCTTCTTGTCCACCGATGTGATCTCCGTCACCAGCAGTTTCTCCTATCACCAAACACACGCGACACCGCACATCACACCGCACATCACACCGCACATCACACCGCACATGTACGCGAATGAGGGTCCATCGGCCGCGGGTGGTGACTTATTTTAACTGCGCGAGCGCGTACCACGTGTCCCTCGCTTCCCGTCTCCGTCGCAATATACAAATACCTGGCACGGCGCAATTCGTTATTCATAAATAAATAAAAATAAATAAATAACATGAATAATAGTTGACTTTTCAAGTAAATGAATAATAAATAAATAAATACCTGCCGAGGAGGAGCATGTGGGCCTTCTGCTCTGTCACCAGGGCCGTCCCTTCCTTCGTGCTAATACTCAGCACGCACGCGTGCAGCTCTAGCACGCCCGAGACACGACACACACACCGACACACCACACACCACACGCACACAACCAACCAAAGTAAGGCACGACACGCACAGGGCACAGTCGGCATAGGAAATGGAGCGAGGTGCGGTGGTACGTACGGTTGGCGTTCTTGCCGATGCTCGTCTCGGGCAGGCTGAAGAGGGCGGCGAACCGCGCGGCGTCGGACAACCCCACGTCGTCCGACGAAGACGTGTTCGACCGCAGCCGCGCGAACAGCCCCTCCTTGCCCTGTGCGCCCCTAGAAAATAAACACGCACACGCACACGCACGACACACGCGCAACCGCACACGCGCCACGTCAGCGTTCTCGCCCGTGGTTAAGGTGGCGGCTGTCGTGGACTCTTAGCAGTAGGAGGGTACCTGGACTTGTTGAGTTGGACGGGCTCGGTGGTCGCGCGTTCCCTGGCAGCGGCGGCGGCCTTGGCCTTCTTGAGTCCGTCGGAGAGCAGCTGCGCGCGTGCCACGTACTCGGCCTCCTTTGCCTGCCGTCCCGTGTTGGCGCAATTGCAGTTGACGTTGAGTTGAGAATGGTTTGATGATGGTGGTCGCACGGCCCAATCAGCCGCTGCAGCATGACATCGAACAACATAGCACGCCACGTACCCGAACGACGCCCAGCATGTGACCCGACAGATTATCCTCTGCACAAAGCAAGATATTTGAGTATTTATTTATTTATTTATTTGTTATTGGTTCAATACATCTTATTAGTACTGCTATTTTAATTATTGTCGCATTTTTTTTCCAATGAATAAACGCGATTAAAATTGAAAAAGAGGATGTCATGTTATGTAATGAAATAATATAGGCTGCTCTTGAAGATGGAGGGGGAGGGGGCTACCAAGGCTGGCGTGCAGGAGGAGTTCGGCGGCGGCGAGGTATTCCTCGAGCGCGGCTTCGTATCGTCCGGCCTCATCTTCTGCAACGGCTGCTGCGGCGTGGGCCACGGCCTGCTCCACCCGCTGCCCCGCCACGCGTCGTCGCACCCGCACCACCCCGCCCTCCGTCACCTCCACATCACTCTGCTGAGTCGCCCCTTGTTGCGGCCACGCGCCCGGGCTTTCCATCGATTTGGTTCTCGAGAGGCACAATCTTGAGCTTTTGTTTATTAATACAAAACGCTTTTGTGCATCCAGTTTCTTTGCATTTTTTCTTTTTTCTTTTTCCTTTTCCTTTGTAGTGCGAAGGATGAGGCGGGTGGCGATGACTGCACTGCTGCAGCGAATCGGGGGCGCTGCCTCCATTTCTTCTTCTTCTTCTTCTTTGTCTTCTTCGCTCGCGATGCCAGCGTCGCGTTGCTGCTCGCGGCTCACACTTCTTGGCCCCCACCACCAGAGGCTGCGAGTCTGGCTGCAGCCCTTCGAAGCCATGTTTTCCACCACCGCCACCACCACTCGCGCACCTGCGGCGAGACCACCGCCCTCGCCGGCAGCAGCAGCAGCAGCGCCGCAACACCACCAAAACCGCCGCCAAAGCCCTCCTCCCCCCCCCAAGGGTAGCAAACAACTGACCAACCCGGTGGTGCACCATCGATGATGGGTGGTTGGTGGGTGACCTCAGGTCTTGATGGACGCCGAACAGCGCATGGCCACCGACCCTGTTGCAGCCTATCACCAGATGCTGCGCGCTGTGGACCACATGAAGCACGCCGGGCAGCCAGACCACATGAAGCAGGCGGGCGTGCATCCAACCCACGCCACGTTCAGCGTCGTCATCGATGCGGCGGGATTTGCCGGCCTGCCGCACGAGGCCGAGCGCCAGTTCGACGCCATGACTTCGCTCCACGGCCTCCACCCTCAAGCCAACCAGTTCACGTCGCTCATCGAGGCGCTGGCCCGCAACGGCCAGCTCGACAAGGCCGAGGCCGTTCTCGACTCGCTCGCAGCGCGCCAGCCCACTTCGGCGCTGAAGCACGACCGCCTCACGGCCAAGAGCTTCAACACGCTGCTCGGGTTCTGCCTCGGCGCCGGCGACGCAGCACGAGGCCAGCGTGTGGCGGCCAAGATGCACCAGGCCGGCGTCGAACCCGATGACGTCACCCAGGCCAGGCTGCGCGACCTGGCCAAGCTGTGTGAGCGCCGTGGCGGACACACCGGCGGGTAGGTGAGGATGCATCACCCTTTGGCTCACTTGCTAACTTGCACATGCCAACCAAGTTTTGTGCATCCTTCTTCTCTTCCTTGTTCTCTTGGCCTAGCCCTCAGGAGGTCCTCACAGAAAGAGACTCTTGGTCGCCTCAGCCCCCAGCCCAAGCTGGCATGCCCACGCTGGTTCATTTTCTCTCTCTACTCGGGGACCGATCGGGCGAGGGCGGCGTTGACGCGGTGGTCGAGGACGGTCATGTGGTACTGGTCGATGAGGCCCGCCTCGTTGATGTGAACCACCAGCAGCCCGCGCACCTCTCCGAACTCCTGGCCCGTGGCCCGGACCGTCAACGGACGGAACACCTGGCCGCGTCGTATTTAGCGTGTGTGTGTGTGTGTGTGTGTGTGTGTGTGACAGTGTGTGTGTGTGTGTGTGTGTGTGTGTCAGCCAGTCAGCGGTCAACAAGATGGAACCGAAAAGAGGAATTGCGAACCACGTAGTAGGAGGCGCTGGACTCGTCGGAGACAATGGGGTCGAACTCCACATCTGGCGAACAGACGCGCCAAGGAAATGATGAGCCGTGGTGTGCGGTGGTGTGCGCCATCAGAAAAACACCCGCGTACTTGTCTGGAGGAAGATCTGCACGCGGCTGTGAATAAAGGCCATCAGCCCCTCCTCGCCATTGCCGTGGAACACCTTGCCCACCGGCTGCCGTACACACAGACACGTTCGGTCAGCATCGCACACGACACACACACACGCACACACACGCACACACACCACGACAAAAGGCACTCACCGGGTCGGCGTGCCAGGTCAGGACCAGGTCGGGGGCGAACGAGGTGCGGAAGGCGTCGTAGTCCTTGCGGAAGAAGTGTGCGAAGGCGCCGTCGAACGTACGCTGGGCGCGCGTGCGGTGCGCCGCGGCACACGCCAGCGAGCGCGTGTGGTGCACCACCAGCCGGGCCAGCTTGGCACCCACGCCACTGCCACTGCCGCTGCCGGCGTCGGCCCAGGCCATCAGCCATGCGCCGCACTCGGACGACGCGGCCGCCGGCGGCTCCCACCCTACCACCAGGCCCACCTCTGCCCCCGCGCCGGCCGCGGCAGTTGACCACTGTAGACCCGCCGCGGCGTCATCGGTTAAGGTGGCGTTCGTGCTGGCGGCGGCCGTGGCGTTCATGCCGCGGCGGAGGCGGCGCAGGAAGGCGGCGGCGGCGCGGGTGCCCTCGTAGCGGCCGCGCCAGGGCACGTTGGGGGTGCCCTGGGCCTCGACCACCACCTCGGGCGTCGCCCACGTCGCCACCAGCGCCACCGGCAGTTCGTCGTCGCCCCCGGCATCGACCACCCACTTCATCAGCGCGGTCAGGGCTTGCTTCAACTTGGGCGCCGCATCTTCATCATCGTCATCGTCATCTTCATCTTTGGTTGTTTCCTCTTTGAATTTGGGGATTGAGAAATCTGCTGCCGGTCGGCACTCGCCCTCGGCGTCGCACACGGCCGCACTGGCCGAGCCGCGAGCCTCCGAGGCTGCGGCCACCACGAGCACGACGAGTAGCAGCAGCAGCAGCACGGGTACCAGGAGACGAGGCACGCCCATGCCTTGTGTGCTATGAATTGTTGAGGCTGTGCTGTTGTTGGGTGTGGACGGCCTTTAGTGGGTGGCACGTGACGGTGAGTGGCGGAGCAGCATGGTTCCTGTAGTCAAAAACTCAATTTTCCGCGGTTGGTCGGCAGCTAGTAAAGATCCCAATTGGTGGACCTCGTTGATTTTGGGTCGGCTTTTCACGGCAAACTCGTAAAAGGAGGAAAATAGGAAAATGGAAAGGAAAATGCAAAGAGCAGACGAGATGGAGAGCGCGACTGCGGAGGTGAAGCCGTTGGTGTCGTACTCGGCAGTGCCTCGCCTGCACCAGCCCGACATCGCCACCATCCACCGCGACTACTTGCGAAAGTATTTTTTAATTACCAAATTCATGTGAAATGAAACTGCCATTATTATTTACATACAGTCTTTTAGAACTTCGTTATTTATATTATGACTGCTAACACCTAAATATGAAATAAATATTAATGTCTGATTGTGTTGATTATTTAAATAAGTAAGTTCTCATCTCAAAAAATATATCAATAATATAGAAACAAGCCGGTGGTGGTGACGGGGTGGATGGACGGCTGGCCCGTGCGCGATAAGTGGACCCTGCCCTACCTCAAGGAACGCCTCGGCGACACCGAGGTGCCAACGCCACACACACGCCGCACACGCACACGCACGCCACCACCGCACACGCACGCCGCACACGCACGCCGCACACACCGCAGCATCGCTGATCGGCGAGAGCGAATGTGTGTGTGCAGGTGGAGGTGCGGCACAAGACCAACACGGCGGCCTACCGCCAGGGCACCACCTACTTCACCAAGAAGATCAAGGTACACCGCACACGCACTCACCGCACTCACCGCACACGACACACGACACATGCATGCCGCACACGCGGGTTGCTGAGGCGTGTGTGCGGTGCGGCGTGTGTGCGGTGCAGTTCTCGGACTACGTGGCGGAGGTGGAGAAGGGCAGCAAGCGGGCGCGGGACCAGTACCTCGCGGTGCAGAACATCAACCGCGCGCTGCCCCAGATCGCCGACGACTTCGTCATGCCCGAATTCGTGCCCAAGCTCCACCGGTACACACCACCGCACACACACCACCGCACGACACACGCACTCACACATTCACCTAACCCCGCGTGTGCGGTGGTGTGTGCGGTGGTGTGTGTGCGGCGTGTGGCAGAGGTCCGTTCCTGTGGATCGCGCCGGTGGGGCACTACGAGTACCTCCACATCGACCCCGACGACAACTTCCTCCTCATCCTCTCCGGCTCCAAGACCATCCGCCTCTTCGCCCCAGGCACTTCTTTCTCTCTCTTTCTTTTTCTTTCTTTTTCTTTCTTTCTCTTTCAACTGACACCGCACACGCACGACCGCACACGCACGACCGCACGCGCGCGCCGCACGCGCACGACCGCACACGCGGGGAAGCAGATCAGTTGGAGAAGGTGTACCCGAATCCGTTGGGGTCGGCGGGCATTTCGCTGCAGACGCAGATGGACCTCTCGGAGTACTTTGGGCACGAGCACGAGCCCGAGGCCGTGGCGGCCTTCGCCCGGCGCTTCCCCAAGTTCCGCGACGTGGCGTGCCAGGAGTGCGTACTGAACGGCGGCGAGGTCCTGTTCCTCCCCTACGGCTACTGGCACCAGGTGCACGCACCAACCGCACACGCTCCACACACGGCACACGCTCGCCGCACACGCCGTACATGAGTTGACGCGCGTGTGGGGGGCGGGGGGTTGAAGGTGACGACGACGGAGGTGACGATATCGGTCAACTGCTTCTGCGGGGACCCGACGGGCGAGTTCCTCCCCAAGCTCATGGCCGAGGGTCCCCTGTGGGACACCTTCAAGTACTACGTACATATCTATGCCGCACCACACACACACATGCACACACACATCACACACACACACACACACACAACACATCACCTCACGACACGCGCACGACAGATGTTGAACGTGATCGAGCAAAACCGGCGGATGAGCACCAACCAGGCCTTCACGTTCTGCTCGCGCCGCTACTCGCGCGACCAGTTCAAGGCCGCCCTCTGGTCCTTCCTCTGGGGCCGTAAGCTGACCCCCTCCCATTCTCGCGCCCTAATCACTCCGTTAACCGTGTGTGTGTGCGCGCGCGTGCGGTTCCGCGCGTGTCGTGTGTGCAGGGTACAAGGAGGAGTTGACGGAGGAGCTGCTGGACCAGATGATCGGCACCATCACCGCGTACTGCGACCAGAGGGACCGCGAGCAGTGGCCCTCGCCCGAGGCCTACGCGGCGGAGGCGGCCCGTGTCCAGCCCGTCGCCAAGCCGCCCCGCATCAAGATCCGCGGCAAGAACTGGCGCGGCGGCGACGCCACCGCCAACATCAACGCCGACGACATCTCCAAAGAGACCATCATCTCTTCTTCTGCTTCTTCTTCATGAACCACACCCAACCAGTTGATGGTGATGCGACGCAAAAACATTGTTTTCCAGAGACGTGTGTCGTGCGTGTCGTGTGCGTGACGTGTGTGTTTTTCACGGTTTGCTCTTCTCCTTGCCCTTGTCCTTGGCCGCCGCTGGCGCCTGCTCCGCCGCTGGCGCCTCCTCGGCCTTGCCGCCGCCACCACCTTGCCCGGCCTCGCCGTCGTTGGTGTTCCGACGCCCTCGGTTGTTGTTCTCCGCCGACGCCGACGATGACTCGGGTGGTGGCGACGAAGCTGCGGCGGCGGCGGCGATGGCGTCGATGGCCTGCTCGAGGTAGCGGCGCTGCTTGAGGAGGGCGTCCATCCAGGCGTGCATGTCTTCGTCGTCGGGGGCGGCCAGGAACAGCTTCTTCTTGGCCGTCGCCACCCGGAACGCGTGCTTCTGCGTCCGGTCCTCGTGTGCCGCGAACTCGCACTTGATCAGCGGCACACGCAGCTTGGGCTTCGCACCCTATTACCCCCCCCCATTAACCACACACAGCCGCACACGCGCGTGCGCACACGACACGCGGTCAGCACTCGCGGAAAAGAAAACAAGAACAAAAAAACATGAGAACGAAGGTGAGCGACGACGTTACCTTGGCCTCGCATCGTTCGATGAAGCCGTCCTTGACGATGACGTAGGCCTTCTTCCACTTGCGGCCGCCGATGATCGAGCCCAGCCCCTTGCCCGGCAGCATCATCAGCTCGCCCTCCTTAGCCTGCGTTGTGCCGCACACGACACGACACACGACACACGACACGCACCACACGCACGACACCGCACGCGTTCACGATGCCAGGTCAGCACCACGTCGAGAGGAGGAGGAAGGGAGGAGGGGGAGGTCGATCGCGTACGGCCGAGGCGATGTGGGACCAGGTCGAGGCCGACCCGCGCCGCGAATCCGAGCCCGCCGCCGATCGGTCCACCAGCCGCTGGTGGGCGTGCTTGGCCTGCGCCCCCTGGTAACGACCGCCAGTCAGGTGGGGCCGGGTGGAACGACAGAGCCCGGCGAGAGGGGGCGTAGGGGGGGAAGGGGAGGGGAAAGGGGGTGTATGGTGCCTTGAGGGCGTCGAGCCAGAGTTCGTATTCGCCGCGGCTGCTGGCGTAGACCTGATAGGTACCGTCGGCGTGGTCCGTTATCTCGATCCCGTTGGCCTTGTCCGTGAACGGCGCCACCTGGTGGTCGAACACCACCGCCACCGCCGAACAACAACGATGAGCCACACGCGCGATACCGCACGCACCACCGCACGCACGGCACACGACACACACGACTCGAGTGGGGGGGGGCTGGTACGGCGGAGACGAGTTCGAGGGAGAGGATGCCCTGCGGTGAGAGTTGGTTCTTCTCCGTGCGCTTGTCCCCGTAGTAGACCAGATGCGGCCCATTCAACACAAACCACTTCCGCACCCACCGCTCTGCGCATTTGAATCAACGGGTCAGCCCACCACCGCACACACCGCACACTCACCGCACTCGCTCACCGCACACACACCGCACACGACGCAACACGCACCTCCGTCGCGCTTGAAGAGGAAGCCCTCCATCATTTGGCACTCGCTGTCGCTCTCGTCAGCCGGCTTGGCGGCGGCTTGGCCGGCCGGCGGGGGGGCTTGGCCGCCGTTGGACGACGCCTCGGCCTCCGCGGCCGCCTTGAGCCGCTTCTTTTCAATCAGCTTCCGCTTCCACTCCGGCATCTCGACGTCGCCCTCGCTCGTCGCCGACGCCTGCGTTGCATGAACAAGGGTGAGCGCGTGTGCGGTGTGTGCGGTGCAGCGTGTGCGGTGAGCGAGTGCGGTGGAGGGAGCGGGCGTACTCGGTTGAGTGTGGTGGGGGACTTTTCGAGGGGCGGCGGGGCGGTGCCCTTGCGGGCGCGGTTGGGGGCGCTCGAGGCGACTGCCCTCGCCGCCACCGGCGACCCACTCATCGTCGCTCCGCGCTTTCGCGGCGAGGAGGCCGACACTGTGGGTCAACGATCAGTTACACAACACGACACATGGCACACGACACACAACACACGACGACACGACACACGACACACGACGACACGACGACACGACGACACGACATACGACACACGACACACGACACATGACACATGACACATGACACATGACACATGACACACGACACACGACACATGGGGCGAGGCTGTACGCTGGTCGGGATCTCCGTCCATACAAAAGACGGTGTTGTCCTGATTTCCCTTCTTGTTCTCCACCGCCTCCTGCGCCCATGTCAGCGCTTGTGAGTGTCGTGTGCGATGCGGCAGTGCGTCTTGTGCGTCGTGTGCGTAGCGTGTGTAGCGTGTGCGTCGTGTGTGTAGCGTGTGTAGCGTGTGTAGCGTGTGTCGTGTGTGTTTCGTGTGTGCGCTCTGGTTACCTTGACTGAGATCTTGTCGCCCGCTCGCACGCCGCGCGTGGGCGGTCGTCGTCCAGCCGCCGCTCCGGCTCGCTTGGGCGATGCCTGCCAGCAGCCAGTCAGCCACGTCAGCAGCAGGCGGCGGGCGCGAAGAAAGACTTCAAAAAAGAAAGGGCCGCGCGTACGAGTCGTGGGCGGGACGAGGCCAGTGCGGCCAGCACCTGCGCCGGTTCGGCCACATTGCCGGACGCGTTGATCGTCGGCTCGGCTAAAATCACGCACGACGACGTATCGGCCTACGGAAGACAAGACCGCACGCACACGCACACGCACACGCACACGCACACGCACACGCACACGCACACGCACACGCACACGCACAACTCGCTCTCATCAGGTTTTGCCCCTTCTTGGCACGGCGCACGTGTGGACACGACACGTACGGCTTCGTTGTGGCCGTTTTCGTTGACGACCAGCGAGTGAAATTTGAGGAGATAGGTCAGCACGTCCGCCCCATCGCTGTCTGCCACGTCCTCGCTCGACAGATACGACGGAACCCCTGTGGGCACCACGCGACCAGAATGAGCGTGTGCGCGTGCGCGTGCGCGTGTGCGGTGGTGCGTGTGTGCGTGTGCGGTGGACACGCACCGAGCTCCTTCTCGGCGGTGGCGAAGGCCAGCTTGAGGTTGGCGTCGGCGTTGTCGGGCTGCAGGGAGGCAAAGTCGAACGCGTCGGGCTTGAAGCGGTGGACCAGCGCACAGAAGGCCATCCCGTCCCGCCAGCTCGCCTGGAAGTCCTCGATCGCCACCCCTGCGCCAACCAATCCACGCGATCAGCCCCGATCCGATCCACCAATCGCCGAGCAGGCAGCCAATCACGATGACGATGATTGGGTGGCCGTACCGGCGTAGGCCTCGGTCTGCTTGCGGCACCAGTCGAGCAGGTGGGCCTCTCCTACGCTGGGCCGAGCGTCCTCCTTTTCCTTGGCCTTTTCTTTGTGTTCCTCCTCTTTCTCTTTCTCCTTCTCCACCTCCTTCTCCTTGCCCACAGCTTCGCTGTTCCCTCTTTCTTTCTCCTTCTCCTTCTCTTTCGCTTTCGCTTTCGCTTTCGCGTTTTCCTTCGTCTTCCTTTCTTTCTCCTTCTTCTCCTTGTTGGTCTCCTTCGTCTTCTTCTTGTTGTTGGCGGCAGCGGCGGTGCCTTGGTCGTCATCGTTGGCTGATCGGGCCAGTCCCTTGTTGACATTGTTGCTGCTGTTGTCGGTGCCGGTGCCGCTGCTGTTGCCGTGGTGCGCGTCGACGATCTCCATCGAGGCCGCCTCGTTGCCGTCCGTGCGGATGTTGTCACGCCGGAGGATCATCAAAAGGCTTCGCCTCTTGTTCGTCGGGCTCTTGTTGGGCGTCGTGGAGGTGGTGGCCGAAGGCGGCTTCTCCTTGCCTCCGTCTTTCTTATCGACCGCGGGTGGTTGTGCCGCAGATGCTGGTGGCGGGCCGATTACCGAACCCTTCCTCCGCTTGGCGTTCTTCGTCTTCTTGTCCTTGGCTTCGGGGCTGCTGCTCTTCGCCTCTGTCTCCATCATCTCTTTCTTTCAATCTCTATCAACAATTCAATCACTCTTCTTCAATCAATCACCACATGTGGAAGAAGAAAGATCAGATGAAATCTCTTTCAATTTGCCTCGCCAGCATCGATTGATGGAAAGGGGGGGTACCTGATTGAAGAGGAAAAACAAAATAAAAAATACAAGCAGGGCAGAGAAGCGGTTCAGACGAAGATGCTACGACGCAGCTGCTGACAGCAATAAAAAACAAACAATAATAGCGTAGTACAATACGACCGAAGCAGATGGCCAGTGCTGTTTTGGAGTGGGTGTGTGCTTAGATGTGTGTGTGCTGCTGGGCCGTCACCACCCCAATGTCCTCTCGTTACACATCAAAATAGATGAAATTCTGGCTGCTTTAGGGCCAGCCCTGCAGGCCCAAAACAGTAAGTGACACAAGGGACACCAAACAAAAAACTCCAAAAAGCCAAAAAAAACTCCAAAACACTTTGTCTCCCCTTAATTCCATCGGAACTGCTGCTCTCTCTGATGAGGCAAGAAAACGAGAAGACGAAGAAGAAGACGACGAAGACGAAGCAGATGAAAGAGAAGAGGGGGAAGACGTCCCGTTCCGGCATGTGCGGAATGTAGAGGCGCGTATGTGGTGGTGCGAGGGTCCTATGCTTGAATATATAAAAAAAAATGTGTGTGATTTGTACACTGTGTGCTGGTTAGGGTTGGCGGTTAGCTCGTGCCGTTGGTAGCCAGCTCCGTGTCCGATGCTATCCTCTGTTTGTTCTTCCTCTTCTTCGTCTTCGGCTTCTTCGTTTGCTTCTCGTCCAGCTTCTTCCCCTTCTTTTGCTTCTTCGCCTTCTTCTTCTTCTTGTCCGACTTCTTCGGTGCCTTCTGCAGCGTTTGGAGTTCTTCTTCTTCTTCTTCGCTGCCGCTCCCACTGCGGCTGCTGCTGGGGGTGGAGGTCGTGCGCTCGCCGTTGGTGCGGTCCACCTCGTCGTCCGAACTCAAGTCTGACGAACTCGAGCCGCTCTCGATTTGGATCTCCCTCAGGCCGTAGTCGTCGTTGTTGACACCATCATCATCGTCATCATCGTCGTCCTTAACGTCGGCCTTCTGCTTGCCCTTGCTCTTCTTCTTCTGGTCCTCCTCCTCCTCCCCTGCGAGCCCTGCCGTCGCTGCAGCGCTCCCTCGCCGCCTCGCCGCCGCCGCCATCTGGTCTGTGGTCAAAAGCAGATGGATGTATTCGGGGTTGTCCTTCGCCCACGCCTCGAACTCGTCTGTGTTTTGTCAACCGCACACGCACACGCACGCACCACCGCACACACGTGAAGCGGATTTTGAGTATTATCGAAAGGGGGCAGTGGCTCTATCGTCGTCGTCTCCAATCGCCATCGGCGGGCTGGGTGGTGTACCGAAGGTCATGGTGTCGGGGGTCTTGAGGTCGCCCACCTTCGACAAGATGCCGTCGATCTGTTCGTCGGTGAGGCACTCGAAGAGGCCCCTCAACGTCTCCCTGGCGACAGTTGTGAGCGCTCCGGGGGGCGGGGGCAAGGTGGGTTGATCGTGTGCCGTGGTACACAAAGAAGGCGGTGACCCGCTGGCGGGCAGACATACCTTGCGTGGCTCAGGGTGAAGTGGTCTCCTCCTTCGCCGGCAAAGAGCGCGAAGACGTCGGTCAGGGCGCGAGGCTTGAGGACCTTCCAGAGCGTTGCCATACCTGCGCACGCGCGATCGGAGAGAGAGAAGCAGCAACGAACGCGATCGTAAAGATAGATAGGTCAGCAACCACCCTCCACACCCGAGTGCGTGTGCCCGTGACGACATGGCAATGAATGTGTACCGGTGATGTACTCTCGAAAGTTGATGCGGCCGTCGCCGTCGATGTCCAGGAAGGCAAAGAGGCGCGACGTGATGTCGGCATCGGGCAGGTACAACACACTACGTACGAATGGATGTACGGCCGCGGGCACAGGCGTCAGCCAATCAGCCCGGCATGTCCCAAGACACAAAGACTACCGCGGGTACAGGGAAGGAAGGCGCCTACCTGCAGAACTCCTGGAAGGAGACCTCGCCCGAACGGTCTGTGTCCATCGCAATGAACTGTGTGTGCAAACCCGTCGTAACAAATTGTGAGACGACAACGACAACAGCGATGATCGAATCGTATGTGTGAGGTGGCGAGAGACGGTAGTTATATAGATATTTGGACTTTCTATATAAAAGCAATATATTACCTTGTCGAGGCAGCGGGTGAGCGTGTTCTTGTTGAGCTCGAGTATCTCGAAATGGTCGAGCAGCTTGCGCGTCTCCAAAAGCACCTGCATCCGGATCGACGATTGCGCCGAGAAGAGAGAAGAAGGTCAGCTTCGCGCTCGGTGGAAGTGGGAAGCTGATGATAGGATTAACGGCGGACCTTCTCGTGGGGATATCTTCTTCGCAGCGCGTGGTGCAACAGGATGACGTCCTCGTAGGAGTGTTCGGTCGCCTGAATCCCAGAAGTGGCCAACTCATCGGCCTGCGCCCGGGCAGCGGAGGTCAATCGAGAAGACGACGATGGCGCGGATTGCGTACGTGAGAAGAAGACAAAGCAGACGAAAGGCAATGGCTGCTATTCTCGTAGGTGCGTTAGGTCTCACGTACCATGGCTTGTCGCACATTTCGGGCGTAGAGCTTGGGGTCGTTCTGCTCCTCTTCGCTCGGATAGTAGACGGGCAGGTAGGTGACGTTCATCTTGTTGTGAAACTGTGACGTAGGGCAGCAACAGAAGCAGCAGGTACACAGAACAGCATGAGCACAACGACACGACACGACACGACACGACACGACACGACACGACACGACACGACACGACACGACACGACACGACACGACACGACACGACACGACACGACACGACACGACACGACACGACCAACGACACGACCAACGACACGACACGACCAACGAGACGACACGACACGACACGACCAACGACACGACACGACCAACGACACACACGACACGACACGACCAACGACACGACACGCGCACATGGCGGTACCTGGCACAGAGTTCGCACGAGGAGCGAGAACTTCTTGGTGCCGGGAGCCGGGGACACATCGTGGTGCTTGTAGGGAAGCGTCACGGCCACCGGCTGAATTGGAACACCTTCGCCCGTTGGTAAAGTAGGAGGAAAGCGAAAGCGAAAGAGAAAGAGGTCGCGTTAGTTCTGTGGCAGTGGTGCGCGCGGGTGGTGAGAATGATACCAGGGTTGAAGGCGCCCAGCTTGAAGGAGATGAAACCCTGCGCCGACGAGTTGCCGCCCTCGGCAAAGAGGAACAGCGGAGGCCACACGCCTTTGTCGGTCCTGCTCGCTTTCCTCCTCTTCTTTCCCTTCTTCTTCTTCTTCTTCTTGCCGCCGTCGTGGTCGACGCCGTTCTCTTCCTCCCTCGGTGTTCCGTCGGGCGAAATGTCGACATGCTGTTCCTGCTCCTCTTCTTCGTCGCCCATCAGCCCATTGTCGTCCTGCGGGCTGGCCTTGGATTTCTGCTTTCGCTGCTGCTGCTTGGCCGCCTTCTTCGCCCGCTTGTTGCTCGCGCGCTCTTCGTATCGCTGCCGCTGCAGGTCGTCGGCGTCGGCGTCCTTCTTGCTGCGCTGCTTCAGCCTCTCGTAGCGCGTCGACACTCGCTCGTAGATTTCCTCGGCCGCCTCCTTTCGCGATTCAGGCGAGCTGCGCTTCACAAAGATCGTTTGAATCGCCTACACGCACGCGGTTCAGCACATAGTCAAACGTGCGTGTGCGCGTGTGTGTGTGTGTGCGTGTGTGTGGTCGGGCGTGTGCGGTCGGGCGTGAGCGATACCTTGGCGTAGGTGCCGTAGAGAGGCACTTTCTTGACGTCTTCCTTTCCCACAACGCTGGGCACATACACGTGCAGCAACCTGGCGGAGGTGGAGGTGAATTGAGCGCCCGGCCACTCGAGTGGAGCGGCGGCTTCGGCCGAAATGGAAACGGAGGGAGACGCGTGCGTACCATAGGTGCTCGAACCAGGAGGGGTGGTTGGAGATGACGATCGGGGCCTCGGCGGAGGCCTCGCCCTTGGTCTTGACCCACTGGTACCCGAGCAGGAAGAGCAGCACGCGCGAGCCGTACTTCACGGTCGGGTAGAGCACGCCCTTGCGCCAGGATGTGAGTGGCTTCTCCTTCAGCTTCTCATCCGACAGGCCTGCACGACACACACCCACACGCACACGCACACGCACGACACACATGGTGAGTTGAGGACAAATGCAGAGCAGGGGTGTGAGTTGCGTACCGATGATGGAGAGACTGGTGAGGCCGTACAGGCCCAGCAACAAGGGACCCAGGCCCAAGCAGCGCAGAGGCAACACCGTGCAGCCACCCACCACAAGCTGGTGGTGCCCAATCAAACGATTTACATCAAAGAATGCCGAAGGCGAAGACTACAGACACGTGGGACGTACTTTGACTTTTTCTAAGAGCGAAGTTTTAGTAGTGCGATTAACGAAGGGATTGTAATCCGAGATGTGCTTGAGGGCTTCCTCGCGCCTCTCACGCAGCATGGCAAACATGGCCTCGTCAATGTAAAGATCGCCAGCGTCCACATCTGGATCTACATCGGCTTCATTTCTAGATGCGCCGCCTTCCTGCTGCGCACTCGAAGACTGAGAAGATGAGGACGATCTGCTACTCATCCTCTTCTCTTTCTCTACTCCAGATGTGCCGCGTGTAGCAGGTTCAATCGCTGATTTTGAGATGTTTGCCGGCTCACGTTTTCGGCGCCAAAGTGGGCTAAAATCGCCGACTCGCCAGATCACCCCAACGGTCGTATTGAGGCCACCAAGTTCTGGAAGGGCACGTGGTGTGGCCAATGTCCGGTCGTGTGTATGCTTCATCAACATCATCAACAACGAACAAGGCGCTCATTCATCGCTGAAGAAGCCCGCCCACCCGTCTTTCTCCTCCTTTTGCTTCTTCTCCTTCTTGTTGCCGCCGGTGCTGTTCGTCTGCTGGGCCAGCAACTGCTGCTTCTCCGCCGTCTTGTCGTTGTTCTGCTTCTTCTTCTTGTTGAGCTTGGCCTCCTGAGCCTCCTTGACCTGCTGCTTCTGCTTGGGCGTCTCTGCTCGCTTGTTGCTCCGCGTGGCCGAGATCACGTCCATGATGAAGCCCAGCGACGTGTCGCCACTCGCCTCCTTCTCCTCCCGTCTTGGCTTCTTGTTCTGGTTCTTCTTCTTCTTCGTCGGCTGGTTGCTCTTCTTGATCTTGTTCGTCTCTTCTCCATCGCCATCATCATCTCGCCTTCGCTTCTTGCTGCTGCTGCTGTCGGCATCATCGCCGCCGTAGCCCAACAGCTCCATCATCTGCGACTCCACAGCGTCGAGCTGCTTGCGCTTGCCCGCCTTCGTCTTCGACTTCTTCGCCTCTTCATCTTCTTCGTCTTCATCCTCGTCGTCTTCTTCCTCTTCGCCCTCTTCTTTTTGCCTCTTGGCTGCTCTCCGGAGCTCCTCCTTGAGCGCTGCCGACCCGTACTTGTCCACCACGAATCCCCCGATCTCCTTCTTCTTCTTTTTCTCCGGCTTCTCTGCTGTGTGCGGACCCCAGTTGAGTCGCACCGCACACGCTGAACACGTCACACGACACACACACACGACACACACACACGACACACACGCACACAACGCGGGTAGCGCACAGACCTTGGTCGGGCGAGGCGAGCTCGACGGCCTTGGCGGAGGGCAGGAGGTCGTCGTCCTGGTCATTGAGGATGTCCTCGAACATCTTTCGCTTCTTGTCGATGGAAGCCGCCTTCTCCGTCCACGCCTCCTTCTTCATCTTGTACGCACCGATCTTGCACTGCACACCCGCGCCATACACGTCAGCACCGCCGTGTTGCGTGTTGCGTGTTGCGTGTTGCGTGTTGCGTGTTGCGTGTTGCGTGTTGCGTGTTGCGTGTTGCGTGTTGCGTGTTGCGTGTTGCGTGTTGCGTGTTGCGTGTGGTACCTTGATGAGTACGGCCTTGCCGTACTTCTCGGCGTCGAGCTTCTTCTCGTCCACCACCAACTCGTCCGCAATCATCGCCTGAAAAAACAACAGACAATCCAGTTAGTCTACGGCTGTGTGTATGGTGCGTGCGTGCAACGCACCTTGACGTTGACGTCGGCCGCCTTGTAGCACTTCTCCACGATGTGGCTGCCGCATCGGTCCACGGCCAGCTTGCCGTACACGCCGTGCATGGTCCTGATGAGCTTCAGCTTGTGCTTCACCGGCGCCGCACACGACTCATCGAGATACGCCTAGCCACGCGTGTCGTGCGTCGTTAGCAAACAACACACACCGAACACGTGCGTGCGGTCATGCCCGGAACGTACCTCGACAACGCGACTGGCCGCCGAGTCGAGACCCATGGTCAACAGGTACTCCGTGTCCAGGGCCAGGAAACTAAGTAATATTGGTCGGGTGAGCAGTGGGGTCAGTTACACCGTGCGTTGTATATGCGTGTGTCGTGTGTCGTGCGGTCGTGCGGTCGTGCGGCGCGCGAGGGGTACCTGTTGAGCAGGAAGTCTACGCAGTCAAAGGGGAACAGCATGAGGCTCTGCACCAGGCGACAGCCGATCGGCGAGAACGGACTCACGGCCCTCTTGCCGCTGCCCCCCGATCACACCACATATTGAGGTCAGGTGGACCACCTTCTAACGAACGACACACAATACGACACACACGCCACACAGCACGAGACACGGTACCTTTTCTTCTTTTTGCCGAATGCGGGCTTGGTGGGGGCGTCGCGCACAACGGACTTGACCTCGAGGAGGCCCTTGAGGTCGAACACGCGGCCGCTCTCCTTCTCGCTTTCCTTCTTGGCCGCCTTCTTGGCCCCCTTTCCGCCGGCGGCCTCCGACTCCGCCTCGGCCACCGCCGCCGGCTGCTCGCCCTCCACCATGAACACGTCGCGGATGCTCTGTGCCCGAACCCAGGGATGTGAGTGCGTGCGTGCGTGTGCGGTGTGTGCGCGTGCGCGTGCGGTGTCTTGTGTGCGCACCGTGCAGAGTGCTCGCTTGTCCTTCTTGGGGATGTCGGTGAACTTGGTGAACGCCTCGACGAGCTTCAACATCACACTCGCCTTACCCGAATCTGGGGGTAAACATTCGTCGGTGTGTGCGATCAGCAAACATTCGTGGCACGCGACACACACACACACACCAGAGAGAGAGAGAGAGAGAGAGGAGGGAACGGCGGGTGGAGAGGGGGGGGGGTACTGAAGAGAGACTTGACGTTGTGGGGGCTCTCCATGAGTTCCTCGAAAATGAGCTTCGGCTGGGCGTGGTGCCGCGCGCTCGCGATCAACTGAATGAAATCAAATAAAAAGCAAAAAAAAAAAGAGAGGAGAGAATGTCAGCAATGTGTTGCATGTTGTGTGTCGTGTCGCGTGTGTCGTGTCGCGTGGTGCTGATGGCTGACCTGCTGGACGACGTAGTTGGCCGAGGCGTCCTTGCCGTACTCGACGATGTTGTGACGGAAGAAGTCCGAGTAGATGCGCACGTAGGTCTCCGGCGAGCAGAGCTGGAGGGCCTTCTCGATGAAGTGGCTGGCGATGGGGTGGCGCAGGGCCTTGCCCACGTGCTTGAGGGTGGCCGCCGAGTCCTTGGAGTCCAGCATCAGCATCTGCGCGATCAACGCCTCCATCCGCTCCGGGTCCAGCTGCTTCAACACCGCCAAGATCGTCTACGCGCGCGTAGAGCAATGAAATTGCATTTTAGTAAATTGAATATGCCAATTGATAAATCAGGAATATATTAACCTGTTATCAATTAATATTGACAAAGGAGAGCAAAATAGAATTTAACAAAGGAAATAATTGAATATAAATAAACAAATATGAAAATATCTGTTTACCTGAATGGTGGGGCAGGCGCAGCGGTGGAAGATGATGTCCTGGGCCTGGTGCTTGTCGTCCTGCAGCTGCAGCAAGATGGCCTCTATCACCTCCTTGGCCTTCTCCAGCAGCTTCTTCGGCACCTGCGCCGCCAGCAACCAACCAACCAACCCAGCGTCAGCCAACTCCTTCATCTGCGTGTGCGGTGTGTTCGTGCGTGCGTGTGCGTGTGCGTGCGCGTGTGCGGTTAAAACAACCTTCTTGGGGGCGACTGACTGTGCGTCGTCCTTCTCCTGCTCGGTCTTGGGCTCGCTGGGCGGGAGGCCCGCGAGGACGCGCAGCAGGGTGCGCACGACGTGGGTCGAGTAGTTGTCGGTCGTGAGCGCGCCCAGCTCGGGCGCCAGCTCGTCGCACACGCCGAGCAGCGTGTCGACGCACGACGGGATCTTCTCCTTGGCCTCCTCGCCCTCACCGTCGTCCAGCTCCTCGTCGGCGTCGGCGTCTTCGTCGCCCAGGAACTTGCCGAACAGGCCGATCACCTTCTCGAAGATGTGCGAGCCCGCGCAATCCGTGCTGAGTCTCACGTAGCTGGACAACACCAACAAACGGTCATCAGCGACACGACACACGACACACGACACGCACGAGTGGTGAGGTACCGTTGGCGGAGGTGGAAGAGGAAGGCGCGCAGTTTGTAGGGGGAGAAGAGGGGCAGGAAGCCCTCGAGCGTGCGCGTCACGCCTGAGTGGGTGGCGATGTTGAGCTCCTTGTGCCGCAGCTCCGAGAACACATTGTTCAGCAAAATCTGCCGCTCTACAACGCAACGGATAGAATTCGTGAGCATCTCCAATTTTTTTAAAAAAATCATTGCGAGATTAAATTAATTGAACAATAGGAAGTGAATCAATTAGATAAGTAAAATCGAACTTGCAGATGGAAGCGGAGAAAATTGGGTTAGCCACCTTCTTCATCTTCGAACTCGTTTTTGTCGATGATGCCCTTGACGTGTTGAAGATAGCTCCGGAGCTCGTTGTCAACGAGCCGATGCGGATTCCTTTCCATCTCTGCTGTCCGCTCCGTCTCGATCTCACGTAAGAAGGAGAAAGAAAAGAGAAGTTTTGGTCTTCTTCTTTTCTTCCTTTTTCTTTGTTTTCATTTTTTTTGTGTCTTTACTGCTTTTTTTAACGCGCCACAGGGTCCACCACGGCGCTCACACAGCCTGGCCAGGTCGCAGCTTGGCCTGGGTGACCTCGGTGGGTGCGACGCCGGCCTGGTGCATCTTGGCCACCACACGCTGGCCTCGTGCTGAGTCGCCGGCGCCGATGCAGAACCCGAGCAGCGTGTTGAAGCTCTTGGCCGTGAGGCGGTCGTGCTGCAGCGCCGAAGTGGGCTGGCGCGCTGCGAGCGAGTCGAGAACGGCCTCGGCCTTGTCGAGCCGGCCGTTGCGGGCCAGCGCCTCGATGAGCGACGTGAAGTTGTTGGTATTCGGGTGGAGGCCGTGGAGCGGAGTCATGGCGTCGAACTGGCGCTCGGCCTCGTGCGGCAGGCCGGCAAATCCCGCCGCATCGATGACGACGCTGAACGTGGCGTGGGTTGGATGCACGCCCGCCTGCTTCATGTGGTCCACAGTGCGCAGCACCTGGTGATAGGCCGCAACAGGGTCGGTGGCCATGCGCTGTTCGGCGTCCATCAACATCTGAGGTCACCCACCAACCACCCATCATCGATGGTGCACCACCGGGTTGGTCAGTTGTTTGCTACCCTTGGGGGGGGGAGGAGGGCATTGGCTCATCAGAATTGAGCCGGCAGTGGGGATGTGTGTACGGTGTGGATCTCGGCATTAGGCGAGAGACCAAACTCTGTGCTCATCTCTTGCAGTCTGCGCCTGGCCTGCATGTGCGCAGCACATTATTATTATTATTATTGTTATTATTGTTGTTAATTATTGGTCGGCCACAGACAATGACCGCGGGATGTTCGTTCGTTTGTTTGATTGGTGGTGGTGGCGGTGGGGGGGGGGAAGGGGTTACGGACTGTTTCGAGATCGCCCACGAGGGCGTGGCCGTGGATGAGTGCGCCAAAGGTCGTGGCGTCTGGTCGCACGGCCTGCTGCACCATTTGGTTCGAAACAGCTCCTGCGCCTGGTCCATGTGGCGGCGGCGGCCTCTTCTGGCTTTGGCCAGGCTGCTGATCACTGTGCTGTAGGCTCACCACATCTGGTCGCACACCCTGCACAACCAAGTCAAAAACTGTTGAGGGACAGGGACCACACACACACACACAGAGAGAGAGAGATGCAGAGAGGGGCAGAGAGGTGAGCACCTTGTGGGTCATCTCGTGCAGAAGCTCGAGAGCCCTTCGGGCCGCGCCGCCACCTCGTTTGAGGGCACTGTAGCTGATGAGGTCGGGCTTGAGGCGGCCCACGGTGGTGATCTTGGCGAACCAGTGCTCGGCTTTGTCCACTCGTCCTGCCTCTGCAAAACCGCTGATGAGGCGCTGAAGCAGTAAAGGTTGGGCACCACGCCCAGCTGGGCCATCTGGCCAAAGTGGCGCTCGGCGTCGTCGACCCGGCCCGCAGTGCCCAGCGCGGCGATGACCGCGCTGAAGCAGTGGGTGTTGGGCACCACGCCCAGCTGGGCCATCTGGGCAAAGTGGCGCTCGGCGTCGTCGACCCGGCCCGCAGTGCCCAGCGCGGCGATGAGCGCACTGAAGCAGTGGGTGTTGGGTGTGAGTCCGCTGCGCTCGATCTCGGCGAAGTAGTGGAGCGCTTTGTCCGGTTGGCGAGCCTTGCCCAGCACCTGGAGCAGGCCGCTGAACACAAACAGGTTGGGCGTCTGCGCCAACCACCACCACCACCACAGCACCACCACAGCACAGCACAGACAAGGACGTCACCGGTTTGGGAGGGGCGCGCATGGTGGGCTGTTCTTTCTTCTTTCACCACCGAAGAAGAGGTGGAGAGGGGTGGTGTGGGGTACGTGGCCGTGGCGAGGCATGAGCTCGACCAGCTCGACGGCCGTCTCCCACTGTCGCGCCAAAAAGAGGCAGCACGGCGCTCACAGCAGAGGGGTCGAATTGGCGCGTGCGCTTGAGCGTGGCCACCAGCGCATCGACCTCGCCAATCGCGCCTGGTGGCGTGGCGTGGCGTGGCATGGCATGGCGGCCGGTCAGCTGACCCCAAATTGGGTGAACCTTCACAAAATGAGGAGGGGGGGGAAGCGGAACCGGAGCGCTTGATGCGCTGGACCGTCTGCTGCACGTCGCTCGGCGAAGGCTGCTTTCTCTGCTGCGGGCTCGCCGCGGCGGTGCCGGTGGTGGTAGTGTTGGGAGGGCGCCTGCCGCGGTTGTCGCCCTGAGTCGGAGGCGAGCTTCGGCGGTTTTGGTGGTGTTGCGGCGCTGCTGCTGCTGCTGCCGGCGAGGGCGGTGGTCTCGCTGCAGGTGCGCGAGTGGTGGTGGCGGTGGTGGAAAACATGGTGGGGGCCAAGAAGTGTGAGCCGCGAGCAGCAACGCGACGCTGGCATCGCGAGCGAAGAAGACAAAGAAGAAGGTCTGCCTCTGTTGCTACCTCACTAAGGATGGCCACACAGTACTCTCTGTGTGCAGGTTGCTGGTGGTGCCATCAAGGGAGATGCACCCTGAACTTGTGGTCATTTGAAATGAGAGGTCCAGTCATTTTGAAAAGTGATTTTGTTTGTGAGTTTAACCTCATAAAAATAGTTTTGACAACACAAAAATGGTTTTATTTTAAGAATAGCAAGACAAAATTGAGAGCAGATCTTGAGATATGGCAGATTAAAATACCATCATGAGAGATATGATGCTGTAACTGGGCCATCAAGTCAAGGTCTGGAATGACCAATTTCTATCATGTTTTGGTACACTTACTTTATCAAGTACATGTATGCAATGACTACACACGTTTTTTTGGTCCTTTCCTGAATGGCTGGCAGAAAACACACAGAAACCATAAAAGGAAAATCATGGCTGCTGGTTGATTTCAAATTGTTGCAGCATTCATCTTCACATGATTTGTGGGGCAAGGAGGAGATAAAGTGCTGCTTAGCAAACATTCTATTGCCAAGGAGTGAGGCTGGGTTCCAGCTACTGTTGTTGGCTGTCACCATTGCAATCACCCCTGTGAGCAATCAGAATTGCTGCCACACCTGTTTCCACCAGCTTACTCTGCATCTGTATGGGGAGTAAAAGCTAGACAATACATGTGTCACCCTCTCATGAAAGTACTTTTGTTCTTCTCAGCTGTGAGTGCCTCCCCTTGGTGCTTACCATCTCCTTTGAGCTGCTCTATGGGAGTTGAGTGTGTGTATGTGTGTGGAGGTCTAATCCCAACCTCTTCTTCTCTTCTTTTTCTTTTCATCTTCAAACCACACACAGGAGTGTGATGGATTAGCCATGCAGCAGATCAACGTTGTGAATGGACAATTCTATTGTGTGGTTGTGTGTGTTGGGTTGAGGCAGGCTCCAGTTTTTCCTATGTACGTTTTATTTCAGCGCTTGATGGTGGAAGGATGCCAACAAGGAGAAAGACAACCATGCATCTCCAATCGGTCAGCGGAGGGCGAAGCCAACGAGGCCAAGGTCCAGCGCCTTGAGCAGGCCTACCCGCATCTTCTCCTTCGACGAATACACCGGGAAGTCCACCCGGTTGAAGCTGCAGAGAGAAGGCCACACGACCACCATCATCAGCAACCCAAGGGTGTTCCAGTGCAACACTTGAGAAAAAGAAGATGGCCGGCACTGTACCATGTGTGCCCATAGGGGAAGCTATCCTTCTTGAGACCGCGCACGAGGGCCACCGTGAAGCGTGGATGCAGGTATTGGAACGAAACAGGTACCTGTTGACGGGAGGGCGGGTGAGATGATGGTGGTGGGGGGGTGGGTGGGTGGGTGCGAGTGTGGGAGGAGGTGTGGTAGTACCTGGGCTGAGCCGGTGACAAACTGGAGCACTTGGCCTCTCTGAGTGTTGTTGAAGTCCTCCGTCAAAATTTCCCAAAACCAATCCTCTTGCACCTTATCCTCGTCCCGCCGATACCCTGATAGTAATCACGAGAGAGACGAAGGAAACATTGAGAGACGAAGGCGCAGAAAGCAAGAAGGTGACGGATTTGTGCTACCGATCATGACGGCGTGCTTTCGCCAATCATCGACGTTGATTTCGCCCAGCCCGCAGAGGATCTGCTCGAGCTCGAATTCGTTGAACAGGGAGATCACCTGAACCGGCACCTACACAACGATGCCCATCAACAAAATTAAATATATATTGTTACAAAATAAAAATAACGATCAGTGCGGTCACCGCAAGGTAGCTCACGCACCGCCCCAGCCGGGTGCAACGTACCACTTCGTAGAACCCTTGGAGTAAATGTACAAGTTGGGGTGCCACGGAGTCGAGCATGCGCCAGCTGCTGTACAGGGAGATCCATTCAATGAGGTTGTCCCGCGTGACGGGTATGTCCTCACCGCCCTCCTTCAGCGGAACCGTCCGCGGCTGGCCAAAGTCGTCGATGTCCGCCGCGAACACCAGATGGCACGATTCCAACGTCTCGTCGTCGAAATCAAGCATCTGTCGTGTACACGCAGCAATGAGTTGGCCAGCAGCACCTTCCTGAAGCCCAAGAAATAAGGATGGGTAGGAGATGGTCCATTACCTGCAACAGTCGCATGTAAATCTGTTTGTCTACAGTCTGGAAGTCCTCAAAGGTGAGCGGTTTGCCTGTGGTTGGGTGAGAAAAACTTGATGAGTTCAAACTGCTTTGAAGTAGTGCGTAATGATTGAATGTGAGTGTGCGCACCCAACAGCAGCTTCCAGATGGCTCGCGTCAAAGGGGCCTTCACCAATCGCTCCTCGATCAACGCCTTGCCGAGGAATCGGCCAAAAAATCGAAAATATTCCAGGTGCAGCTCTAGACGCAGCGGTGTTTGAGGATGAGTACCAGAGCGCACGAAAACGCAGGGCTTGCGAGAAGAGGAGGGGGGGTACCATTGATTGCAGAGG
Source organism: Acanthamoeba castellanii str. Neff (assembly GCF_000313135.1). Classification (NCBI taxonomy): domain Eukaryota; phylum Discosea; order Longamoebia; family Acanthamoebidae; genus Acanthamoeba; species Acanthamoeba castellanii. The sequence goes on from NW_004457538.1 coordinate 210,687, forward strand.
ATGGGCTCGGGTGAAAGGTGTTGTTGGGTCCTTGGGGTATGAACAGGTTGGCCCGCGGATCCAGCATCTGCTCGCTGACCAGGTGAAAGAACTCCTTCGTGACGCCGCCCAGGTCCATCGCCTCCTCGCCCAGGAACTTGACAGAAAACGATCCCCTGTTGCCCAAAAACCAAACAACACCCAAGGCGCGTCTGGGTCAGTGTTCGCCATACCTTAACCAAGAGGAAAGCAACGGACAAGCTATACTGACCTGATCTTATTGGGCGCCACTTCACTAAACTGCTTGTAGGCTTGCGAAAGGATGTTGCTGTGTCTGTCAATTCTCACTTTGAACCTGTCCCAACAACAAATCCGCTATCAGCACGCCAAGGCATCACGACCAGGAGAACTTGACATAACAAACAGATAGTTGTGGGACTTACCTGTCCCACGTCTTGATGTTCTTTCTGGCGGTCTGGAGGAAGAGCTTGTGTCTCTCCTTGAGCGGCAGTTGTAGCGCCTCATCTTCCCACAAAAAATCGTGAGGGAGGACGCTGTCTGTGGGAGATTCGCTGGTCAGCGTCTCACCTTCTAGGCATAAAGGCTGAAAGTCTGAACTCTCGAGACTCCAGTCACGGGGTGTACAACGAACCTCGAAAGTTTGCTGGTCGCAGCACCTTTTCGAAATGAACGCGCGAACCAGCTTCGTAAGATCTGTGGGATGGTGGAGCGCTTCGCTGTGTTGCGAACATGTTATACAGGACAGGCCAGAAAGAGGAGAGTTTATAGATCACAGCACACATCACAGGAGGCTGCCTCAGGAAACGTACGATGAACTTGAGTATTTGTTGTGCGAGGACTCGATCATCGCGCCCATTGAACACCCATATCGGCTCCCTCGTGCCGGCCTCGATGAACTTGGTTTTGATCTGTGGCGTAACACAGCGTGCCACGAAAGAAACCGGAATGAGTGCAAAACCGAAGAAGTAAGTACCTTGGGCAGTGCTACTACCATCATGCTCGAGCGTGAAAGGAGAGCAGAGCTCAGAATGGTGGGAAGCAGTACCTTCTGTACAGAGCCGCAAGCGAAGCACTCCCCTCGCGAACCCACCAAGTCCTTCCAGGTTTCCGGGTACGGCTGCAACAGCACTGCTTCTTGGCTGCAAGTGCAGAAGAGTTTAAGATTCCAAACGCGCTCTGCACGCTTTCTCATGTGAGAGGAACAGGGATGCACCTGCATCGATCGCAGCAGAATCGTAGCTTCACGGGACCCTCGTAAGGCTGGGAAGGCCAAAACAGCCGTCCCTCCAATTCTTCGATGGGGTCGGCAAGGAGTTCCAGAGAGGGCGGAGAGGCTGAGGGCGAATTCCCCATCACTATTTGTGCTCAATTCGGACCGGCTGGGGCTGTGCAGTAAATTGATGGATGATTCGATGTGGTTTGTGGCACTACGGGTAATGCCAGATCCCCTCAATACTCGCAGCCTCGTGGTTGAAAGTTGGACGTAGCAGAGGATGGATGCTCCAGAATCGAAGAAAGGATATGCAGGAGAGGGAAGATCGAGGGAGAAAGCGCAGAGCAGCGGTGAAGAGAGAGGAAAAGGAGAAACAACAACCCTCTCGCGCCTTGTAGAACAGAAGCGCGAGTTTCCAGCGAACATCCCTCTTCTCAATCACCATACGAAATTTCAACCTGTGCGACTTTTGTCTCTTAAATTCTTCGTTCTTCTTTTGTAATTGAGTACAGCAGAGGGCAGACAAGAAAGCTCGCCAGTGCAGTGAGGCACTTAGCCGCGCTTGGCGACGCCGCCCTTGGACGAGGGCAGGTACTTCTTCTGCTCCTCGAGCTCCTTCTCCATCCACCAGATGGCACCGTGGCACTTGCCCGGCTTGGCCTTGACCTCGGCCAGGTAGGCCTCGGCCTCCTCCACCTTGCGGCCGGCCTCATCCAGAGCCTCCTCGGCCGCCTGGCGCTGGGCCTCGGCAGCGCGCCTCGACTCCTCGGCGGCGCGTCGGGCAGCCTCCGCGGCCTGCCTGGCGGATTCGGCCTGGCGACGGGCCGCCTCGGCCTGCTCGCGCGCGGCGGCAGCCTCCTGGCGGGCGGCCTCGGCCACCTGCCTGGCAGACTCAGCCTCGCGCCTGGCGGCCTCGGCCTCGTGGCGCGCGGCTTCGGCCACTTGGCGGGCGGCCTCGGCGACCTTGGTGGCGGCCTCGAAGGGGGCGCGCGCCTTCTCGGCGCGCTTGAGCGCGGCCTCGAGCGTGATCTTGGCCTTGCGCAGCGGCAGCGGGTCTTCGGCCAGGTGCTGCGCC
>NW_004457538.1:212995-214049 GCF_000313135.1 Acanthamoeba castellanii str. Neff
AAGAAGAGCTCTGCACGCTTTCTCATGTGAGAGGAACAGGGATGCACCTGCATCGATCGCAGCAGAATCGTAGCTTCACGGGACCCTCGTAAGGCTGGGAAGGCCAAAACAGCCGTCCCTCCAATTCTTCGATGGGGTCGGCAAGGAGTTCCAGAGAGGGCGGAGAGGCTGAGGGCGAATTCCCCATCACTATTTGTGCTCAATTCGGACGGGCTGGGGCTGTGCAGTAAATTGATGGATGATTCGATGTGGTTTGTGGCACTACGCGGTAATGCCAGATCCCCTCAATACTCGCAGCCTCGTGGTTGAAAGTTGGACGTAGCAGAGGATGGATGCTCCAGAATCGAAGAAAGGATATGCAGGAGAGGGAAGATCGAGGGAGAAAGCGCAGAGCAGCGGTGAAGAGAGAGGAAAAGGAGAAACAACAACCCCTCTCGCGCGTTGTAGAACAGAAGCGCGAGTTTCCAGCGAACATCCCTCTTCTCCATCACCATACGAAATTTCAACCTGTGCGACTTTTGTTTCGTAAATTCTTCGTTCTTTTGTAATTTGGTACAGCAGAGGGCCAGACAAGGAAGCTCTCCGCGCAGTGGAACACTTAGCCGCGCTTGGTCCGGAAGAGATAAATACATAAATAAATAAATAACTTATGTTTGCTTCGAGAACATGACCAAACTGTTTGGGCCAAAGCGTAGTGCTTGTAATATTTCTTGTTTTTACAAATGAATGCTGTGGGGGTGGGTACACGGAGTGGGGCACTTAGCCGCGCTTGGCGACGCCGCCCTTGGACGAGGGCAGGTACTTCTTCTGCTCCTCGAGCTCCTTCTCCATCCACCAGATGGCGCCGTGGCACTTGCCCGGCTTGGCCTTGACCTCGGCCAGGTAGGCCTCGGCCTCCTCCACCTTGCGGCCGGCCTCATCCAGAGCCTCCTCGGCCGCCTGGCGCTGGGCCTCGGCAGCGCGCCTCGACTCCTCGGCGGCGCGTCGGGCAGCCTCCGCGGCCTGCCTGGCGGATTCGGCCTGGCGACGGGCCGCCTCGGCCTGCTCGCGCGCG
>NW_004457538.1:214356-216760 GCF_000313135.1 Acanthamoeba castellanii str. Neff
GGACCTTGTGGGTCATCTCGTGCAGAAGCTCGAGAGCCCTGTCGGGCCGAGCCGCCACCTCGTTGGCCTGGATGAGGGCACTGTAGCTGATGAGGTCGGGCTTGAGGCGGCCCACGGTGGTGATCTTGGCGAACCAGTGCTCGGCTTTGTCCACTCGTCCTGCCTCTGCAAAACCGCTGATGAGGCGCTGAAGCAGTAAAGGTGTCGGGCACCACGCCCAGCTGGGCCATCTGGGCAAAGTGGCGCTCGGCGTCGTCGACCCGGCCCGCAGTGCCCAGCGCGGCGATGAGCGCGCTGAAGCAGTGGGCGTTGGGCACCACGCCCAGCTGGGTCATCTGGGCAAAGTGGCGCTCGGCGTCGTCGACCCGGCCCGCAGTGCCCAGCGCGGCGATGAGCGCACTGAAGCAGTGGGTGTCGGGTGTGAGTCCGCTGCGCTCGATCTCGGCGAAGTAGTGGAGCGCTTTGTCCGGTTGGCGAGCCTTGCCCAGCACCTGGAGCAGGCCGCTGAACACAAACAGATCGGGCGTCTGCGCCAACCACCACAGCACCACCACAGCACAGACAAGGACGTCACCGGTTTGGGAGGGGCGCGCATGGTGGGCTGTTCTTTCTTCTTTCACCACCGAAGAAGAGGTGGAGAGGGGTGGTGTGGGGTACGTGGCCGTGGCGAGGCATGAGCTCGACCAGCTCGACGGCCGTCTCCCACTGTCGCGCCAAAAGAGGCAGCACGGCGCTCACAGCAGAGCGGTCGAATTGGCGCGTGCGCTTGAGCGTGGCCACCAGCGCATCGACCTCGCCAATCGCGCCTGGTGGTGGCGTGGCGTGGCGTGGCGGCCGGTCAGCTCGTGCGCCTGGAACCCAAGGGCTCAACCTTAAAATAAGGTTAAGGGGGGGGGGAAGCGGAACCGGAGCGCTTGATGCGCTGGACCGTCTGCTGCACGTCGCTCGGCGAAGGCTGCTTTCTCTGCTGCGGGCTCGCCGCGCTGGTGCCGGTGGCGGTAGTGTTGGGAGGCCGCCTGCCGCGGTTGTCGCTCTGAGTCGGAGGCGAGCTTCGGCGGCGGTTTTTGGTGGTGTTGCGGCGCTGCTGCTGCTGCCGGCGAGGGCGGTGGTCTGGCCGCAGGTGCGCGAGTGGTGGTGGAAAACAAGGCCTCGAAGGGCTGCAGCCGGACTCGCGGCCTCTGGTGGTGGTGGGGGCCGAGAAGTGTGAGCCGCGAGCAGCAACGCGACGCTGGCATCGCGAGCGAAGAAGACAAAGAAGAAGAAGAAGAAATGGAGGCAGCGCCCCCGATTCGCTGCAGCAGTGCAGGCATCGTCACCCGCCTCATCGTTTGCCAAGCTGCCCCTCTTCGCCAGTCGCTTTAAAAAAATAGATTACCGCCGGCAGTAATGATTACCACTCCGGTTATGTTTATTCTTTTCTTCTTTATTTCTTGTCCTTCGTAACAGGGTAACAAAAGAATAAAAGATTAAACACGTCCTCGTATGTCAGTCTTCTTTTTCTGTTCCTGCTGTATCATCCATTGTGCAGAATCGCCATGTGATTCAGCTGAGGTCATGAAGGGCCTTAGTGCCACCACCAATTAGCTTGACAATGTCTCTGCATAGTCCTCTTGCCTTCTTGGAGAGGATTCCCACCAAGTGGTTTGCCAAGTGCCACAACTGAGCAGTCCCTTTGCACCCCCATGATGATGCCTGGTTGTCCATCCTCACCAGCAGCCCTGTGCATGCCACCACTGTTGCCACATCTCCATGCAACCACCTCTTCCAAATCCACCAATGACCTCTCCACTGACAGTACATGTACACAATAGAATGTCCTGTGTTTCAAAGCATAATGGGCTTTGATAATAGCATGTATGCAATGGGGCAGTTACCTCCTTGAAGGAGCTTCAACAGTTCCTTGAAGTTAAAATTCCACTCCATTCCACACTGATAAAATCACTTTTAACTCCACAAATTCCAAGTTTTTTATGAAATCATTTTCATCTCAAGACCCTCAATATCACTTATAAGCAGCGGTCTAGCGTGCAGATCAACGTTGTGAATGGACAATTCTATTGTGTGGTGTTGTGTGTGTTGGGTTGAGGCAGGCTCCAGTTTTTGCTATGTACGTTTTATTTCAGCGCTTGATGGTGGAAGGATGCCAACAAGGAGAAAGACAACCATGCATCTCCGATCGGTCAGCGGAGGGCGAAGCCAACGAGGCCAAGGTCCAGCGCCTTGAGCAGGCCTGCCCGCATCTTCTCCTTCGACGAATACACCGGGAAGTCCACCCGGTTGAAGCTGCAGAGAGAAGGCCACACGACCACCATCATCAGCAACCCAAGGGTGTTCCAGTGCAACACTTGAGAAAAAGAAGATGGCCGGCACTGTACCATGTGTGCCCATAGGGGAAGCTATCCTT
>NW_004457538.1:216946-228064 GCF_000313135.1 Acanthamoeba castellanii str. Neff
CCCCTTTGGCCCCTCTAACATCTCCCTCTTCTCTCCTCTTTTTCTTTCTTCGTCTCCCTGCAGAGGTGCTGAAACAGGAGGGCCTGTTTCGCAAGTCGGGAAATCACACCCAGATACAGGACATGAAGCAGCGCATTGACAAGGGTAACAACCATTACACCCACACCCACCCTGCCCGCCGCGTCGCCTACTTTGCTCCTCTGCTGCCCTCTCTCTCTCTCTCTCCAGACGCTGAACCTGTGCGTGTGTGTAGGCGAGGATGTCGACCTCTCCAAGATACAGGACCCGCACACGGTGTGTGGCCTTATGAAGCAGTACCTGCGCGAGCTTCCCGGTACGTTACCGCCGAGTGAGTGCACTGTCTTGCATCGCACGCGCCGCAACGTGCTCACTTGACACGACCGTCGTCTGGCTCTTCCCTCTGCAGAGCCCTTGTGCACCTTCGAGCTGTATGACTGCTTCATCGCCGCTATCGGTAACAACACCTTCTATTTATGATCATTTGCTTATTGTAATAGCTTCCGTTTTACAGATAATACCACCATGATCATAACACTCTCTTGTGTTGTGTGTTGTGTGTTGTGCGTTGTGTGTTGTGTGTGTTAAACAGGCATACCAGAAGAGACCATGCGGAGGCAACAGCTCGCCAACGTGCTGGACATGCTGCCAGAGCAGAACCAAATCCTGACCAAGTACCTCATCTCTTTCCTTGTCCGCGTCTCGTCCTACGCCAGCGACAACCTCATGACAGCCGCCAACCTCGCCACGGTACGTCTTTCCGGCTCCATTGGGCCTTGCCTTTTCTTTTTCTTTTCAAGAAGTGGAGCTCACCGGCGCTTGCGCGTGTGGCATCAGGTGTTTGCGCCCAATCTGATTCGACCGCCGGGCGATGATCTCGGCGCCCTCGTCGAATACACACCACACTCCAACCGGACCATGGAGACCCTCATCTTGCACTACGACGAGCTGCTCGCCGTACGATCACATTTCGGCCCTCCCCCATAACACATTATTTATTCTATGTAGAGAGCGTGGAACCGCATACTGGCAAAATTGATGACGTCATGCGCGCATGTGTCCACAGAAATTCCCTGACCCAGCACCGCTGAGCACGCCTCCGGCAGAGATCCACCAAAAGTCGGGTTGGAACCACATGAAGATCCTCCCCCAGGGCTGGAAGCCCAACTCCACCCCCGCCGCGCAGCCGGCCGCCGCCACAGCCACCGCCACAAACACCTCAAACGCGCCGCTGCCCACCGGCCCACCACCACCGCTGCCTCCGCACCCCACAGCGTCCTATTCGTCGACGCCCCCGGCGCTGCCGCCCTACAATGCCGCGGCCTACGCGCCGCTGCCTACCGGGCCGCCGCCACCGCTGCCGCCCGCGCCCCACAACTCCACCTCCTCCTCGCTCAACAGCCAACAACCGCCACAGCCACTGCCGCGGCCGGCCCAGCTGTCGTACTACGGCGCGCAGGCCGCGTCGAGCTCCGGCCCGTACCAGACGCGAACGATGACGGTGCCCCACGACGGCAGCGGCAGCGGCAGCGGCAGCGAGATCCTCCCGCGCAGACCGGCGCCGCAGCGGCCGCCGCCGGCGCAGCCGTCGCCCACGCTGCCGGCCGGCCTCCCGCCCATTCCGGCCGGCTCCGGCCTGGGCCGAGCGCAGCTTACCGGCAGCGACCCGGCCGCCGCCGCCCCGGCCAGCCCCAACCAGGGCCGGCCGCTGCCGACGCGACAGCCGGAAGGGGAGACCGTCGGCAAGAAGTGGCTGCCGCTGGCCGGCAGCGGGACCCAGGACGCCTCGAACACGTATCCGCCGGCCCAATCGCCCCTCGCGACGTCCTCGCTCGATGATCCAAGCATCCCGCGCCGAGGCGCTCGGGTCATGAAGAAGGGTAAGTGCAAACTAGTTTGCGTGTGCGGTGATGTGTGCGGTTGTGCGCGTGCGTGCGTGTGCGTGCGGTGGTATGTGCGAGTCTGACCATGCTCGCTCGATGTAGACGAAGTGTCGAAAGTGCAGACGTCGTCGGTGACCGCGATGATCACCAAGAGCATGCAGAACAGCTCTTCATCCTCCTCCTCCACTCCCTCTGCATCTTCTTCCTCTTCCACCACATCATCGTCGGCGAGCGCCAGCAAGCTCATCAAGCCGTTCGTGCCGCCCACGGGCGTGTCGGCCTCCACCCGCGGACCGTCGCCCTCGGCCGCGGCCAAGCAACAGCAGACCCGCAACCCGTCGCACACCGTCTCAGGCGCGGCGCCGCCCTTCGCCTCCACAGCGCCACCGGTGGCCTACAGCCGACCACCCGCCTCGCCCTCACTCGGCTCCTCGGGGTCTTCGTCGTTGGCGTCGACCAACAACAACGTCACCTACGCGCAGCAGCCCGCCAAGGCCTCGAGCATGATCGGCGGTCAGGTGAGCGTGTCGCCCTCGATTCAGGAGCGGATGCGCAACTTCGGCTCGTAACCACCGACCAGTAGCAGTCGTGATGATGATGACGACGGACAGAATGGATGTATGAAGAGGAAAAAAGAGAGTTGGTTGCATTATCAAACAAACCACAACAGCAGGATGCGAAAACCCAGCCCACGGAGGCAAATACAAAGAACACTCTTGGAAAAGGTGTTGACAAGGTTTTACTTACATGATGACAACGCGTGTATGTACATCCCACATGTGTTCGTGTATCTATCTGCTGGCCACCCTACTACTTGCTTAGCCGCGCTTGGCGACGCCGCCCTTGGACGAGGGCAGGTACTTCTTCTGCTCCGCCAGTTCCCTCTCCATCCACCAGATGGCGCCGTGGGGCGAGCCCGGCTTGGCCTTGACCTCGGCCAGGTAGGCCTCAGCCTCCTCCACCTTGCGGCTGGCATCGGCCAGGGCGTCTTCGGAGGCCTGGCGGGCGGCTTCGGCGACCTTGGTGGCGGCCTCGAAGGGGGCGCGCGCCTTCTCGGCGCGCTTGAGCGCGGCCTCGAGCGTGATCTTGGCCTTGCGCAGCGGCAGCGGGTCCTCGGCCAGGTGCTGCGCCAGCTCGGCCTTGGCCTTGTTCTGCTGCACGATGCCGCCCTCCGTGCTCTTGCGCTGCAGCTCGGCCGTGCGGTTGTCGCGCGCCGACTCCTGCGCGTTGACATCGGCCAGCGCCGCGTCCACCTCCTCCTGCGCCGCCTGTGCAAAAACAAATACAAGGAAATGGTTAGTGTGTTTATTTACTTTTTTTATTTATTTATTTATTTGTTATTTATGCATTCGTTCGCTGGCGTAGTGAGCGTGGCGGTACCTTGAAGGGAGCCTCCTGCTCACGAGCGTAGGCCTCGGCCTTGCGGGCAATCTCGGCCTGGCGCTCGGCCTCGGCGAAGGCAGCCGATACGGAATCGAGCAACCTCTGCGCCTCCGCGATCTCGGCGCTGTTGTCGCCTGCAGAAAGAGAGATTGATTACTAATCATTCACCATCTTCTTCCCTCCAAATTGTCCTTTTTTTCTGCACATTCTCTACCCCCCCCAATTTGTGTAGAATGAATTGGTGGCGTACCATGCGTGTTGACGAGGACGTGCCAGTCGACTTCGTAGCGCCAAAGCAAGTAGTGGGTGAGGGGCACGGCCTTGGGCCTGTCAGTCTGGCCGATGGCGCCGGTCTTCCTCAGCCGCTCGCGCAGGGCCACCACCGTGAGGGTCTCGCCGATCTGTTCGAGGAACCGGTGCGCGTTGAGCTCGTCGAGGGCCGTGCCCTCGGCGTGGCGCTGGGCGTCGAGGTCGGCGCAGAGCTGGACGTGCTTCCACAGCTTCTCAGCGTCGGCCTGGAACTGGTCCCAGAAGGCGTTGAGGAACCACACCACCTGCTCCTTGTAGGTGCGGCCGCACAGCTGGTTCAGCTTCTCGGAGTCATTGCCAGTGAGGGAGAACGACATCTTCTTGTATGTGTGAGAGAGCAAGAGTGAGAGTGTGGTGTTGGCGATGGAGTGTGCGGGTGATGCGTGTCTGATGTCGTGTGAGTGTCGTCCCTCGTCTCGCCCTACTCGGGTTGCCCTAATAAACCGCGCACTGCCATTGGAGGAGGCCAACCAACCGCCAACAAGAAGACTCTTTCAACGCTGGTGCCCAAGACACCACCCGGACTTTGAACAGTTGGGCTGGACACCGACCCAAACCTCTTCATCTTCTCTTTCCTCCATCCTTCATCACAACCGCACACACTCGCGCACTCGTCGCACACGCACGCACAAAAAGTAAAATGGCCGTGAACAAGCTGGAAGGAGCCAACGACCTGGAGAAGCTCGCTCACCTCTGCTCGCTCACCTACAAGCAGCAGGCCGTGTGGTTCCTCAACGCCTTCTGGGACACCTACCAGGCCGAGGCCGCGAAGCTGTGGAAGCACGTCCAGCTCTGCGCCGACCTCGACGCCCAGCGCCACGCCGAGGGCACGGCCCTCGACGAGCTCAACGCACATCGGTTCCTCGAACAGATCGGCGAGACCCTCACGGTGGTGGCCCTGCGCGAGCGGCTGAGGAAGACCGGCGCCATCGGCCAGACCGAGCGGCCCAAGGCCGTGCCCCTCACCCACTACATCCTCTGGCGCTACGAAGTCGACTGGCACGTCCTCGTCAACACCTCTGGTAGCCCCCCCCCCGCAATCATTATTTTAAATTATTTCTTTGTTTGAATATTTGAATATTTATAATGTTACTTTTTTTAATTGATGGATTTTATTTGCAACAATAGGCGACAACAGCGAGGAGATTGAGAAGGCGCAGAAGCTGCTGGATGAGGTGTCGGCTGCGTTTGCCGAGGCCGAGCGTCAGGCCAACCTCGCTCGCCAGGCCGAGGCCCACGCCAAGGCCCAGGAGGCCGAGGCCAAGGCCCGCGCGGACCAGGCCAAGGCGCGAGAGCAGGAGGCCCTCGCCAGGGAGGCCGACGCCCGCGAGCAGGAGGCGCCCTTCAAGGTACGACCTCGCACCCTCCACACCAAACACGTTTTATTTATTTATTTAAATTTATTATTTATTTATTGTTTTTGCACAGGCGGCGCAGGAGGAGGTGGACGCGGCGCTGGCCGACGTCAACGCGCAGGAGTCGGCGCGCGACAGCCGCACGGCCGAGCTGCAGCGCAAGAGCACGGAGGGCGGCATCGTGCAGCAGAACAAGGCCAAGGCCGAGCTGGCGCAGCACCTGGCCGAAGACCCGCTGCCGCTGCGCAAGGCCAAGATCACGCTCGAGGCCGCGCTCAAGCGCGCCGAGAAGGCACGCGCCCCCTTCGAGGCCGCCACCAAGATCGCCGAGGCCGCCCGCCAGGAGGCCGAGGCGGCGCGTCAGGTGGCCGAGGCGGCCCGACGAGAGGCCGAGTCGGCGCGGCGCCAGGCCGAGGCCCAGCGCCAGGCGGCCGAGGAGTCGCTCGACGCCGCGGGGCAGAAGGTGGAGGAGGCCGAGGCCTACTTGGCTGAGGTCAAGGCCAAGCCGGGCTCGTGCCACGGCGCCATCTGGTGGATGGAGAAGGAGCTGGAGGAGCAGAAGAAGTACCTGCCCTCGTCCAAGGGCGGCGTCGCCAAGCGCGGCTAAGTGCCCCACTCCGTGTAACCACCACTACAGCATTCATTTGTAAAAACAAGAAATATTACAAGCACTACGCTTTGGCCCAAACAGTTTGGTCATGTTCGCGAAGCAAACATAAGTTATTTATTTATTTATTTATTTTTGTATTTATCTCTTCCGGAAGAGCGAGAGGGGTCCCATAATGGCGGAGGGGAGGATGATGTTTATGAAGCGGACAAGGCAGAGAGGTAAATTAATGATAGTATTAGCGGCCGAACGTAATACGTGCGAGGCGAAGCTGATGTCTCCCACCTTTCCGGGTGGGGGAGGATTCGGCGAGGACCGCCCCGGACTGGCTGCTGTAGAGCACGACTCCGTGCCGTCACTGGGTGTGCGTGGCGAGACCCTCTGTTCCACATGGTCGAGGAGCCTTCTCACAGTCGTGATCGCTACATTTCGTCCCTCTCACCATCAACTGAACAAGAAGAACAAGAAGAAGCACAGCGCACACACCAACGGAGATAAGAGAGAAAACAAAGAGGAAAATATATGATTTCGCGCCATTACGAACTTTGCCTTTTGTCTTTGTTCTTGTGCATCTACTGAAACGAGGCGAGAGATGAAGAGGCGAGTGCTTGTTGGCGTGAAGAGGTGCATTGACTACAACGTCAAGATCAGGGTCAAGCCCGACAACACCGGGGTGCTCACTCAGAATGTTAAGTTCAGCATGAACCCCTTCGACGAAATTGCCGGTACACATAACTCTCCGCCCCTCCCCCTTCAGTATTGCACAAATTACCTCCTGATTCTATTTTGCTTCATTTTGAATTCAATCAGCTCTTTATTCAATTAATCAATTTAAATTATTTCTCATTCATTCGTCATCTCCAGTGACCGAGGCAGTCAAGATGAAGAAGGAGGGCGGCTTCGAGGAAATTGTTGCCGTATCTGTTGGTACGTCCCCCCACAGAACACTCGTGCCACAAGAGCAATCAATTTGTGTGGCGCTACTCGCGATTCTGAATCACGTACCACCCACCAACGCGTACAGGTCCCAAGGAGTGCCAGGAGACCATCAGGCGTGCCCTCGCCATGGGTGCCGACCGGTACGCAGCTGCGGCCTCCCCAACAACACACGACACACACGACACACACGACACACACGACACACACGACACACACGACACACACGACACACACGACACACACGACACACGACACGACACGCACCAACTCAACGGGGTAATGCATATGTATGAATAGTGGCATTCACGTGGAGACGGACGAGGAGCTGCAGCCCATCGCCGTGGCACGGATCTTCAAGAAGCTCGCGGAGAAGGAGCAGCCCCAGGTGGTGGTCCTGGGCAAGCAGGCCATCGACGACGACGCCAACCAGACCGGCCAGATGCTCGCCGGCATGATGGACTGGTCGCAGGTATGCGCGTATGCGCCGTGTCGTGTGCGCCGTGTGCGGTTTGCTTACACTTTTGTTGGTGGCATCGTCGGTTAGGGCACGCATGCGTACCGCCTCAAGTTTGCGCCCGAGGAGGTCGAGTGCACCCGGGAGACCGACACGGGCCTGCAGACACTCAAGCTCAAGCTGCCTTCCGTCATCACCTGCGATCTGCGCCTCAACGAGCCCATCTTCGCCAAGCTCCCCGAGATCATGAAGGCCAAGTCCAAGCCTCTCCAAAAGTACGCGTCTCATATCGTCAACACAACGCGCACATCACACGCTTCACCGCACCACCGCACACACACACACGCACCACCGCACACGCACCACCGCACAACGATGTGCTGACCGTGTGGCGGTGATTGTTGGCGCAGGTTCACGCCGCAGGAGCTGGGCGTGGAGACCGCGACGCCCGTGAAGGTGGTGAAGGTGACCGAGCCGCCCAAGCGCGAGGCCGGCAAGATCGTGGAGTCCGTCCAGGAGCTCGTGGCCGCCCTCAAGAAGGAGGGTGCCATCCAGTAAACCAGTAAACGACGCCCCCCGTTGGCACGCTACACGCACATCACCATTTTTAAAATCTTTTTTATTTTTTATTATTTTTTGTTTTACTTTTCCACCATTCGTCGGTACTCGAAAACGCAAGCCAGCAACCGGCGCCGGTTGCTCTCGCTACTCGCTAGCATTGTCTTTGTACGCCAAAGAAGAGAGGAGAGGAGAGGAGATGAACCACTACACGACGCTTGCCGCGGCTGCTGAAGAGGAGGAGGACGTGGGCACGTCGTGTTCCATCTGCTTTCTCGCCTTCAGCGAGAGCGAGGCCGACCGCGTGCCGCGTCTGCTCAAGTGCGGCCACTCCTTTTGCACCGCGTTCCTCACACACCTCCTTGATGCCTCCACCCCCGCCCCCGCCCCCACCAACCCCGAACCGAAGGAGCCACGAGCCACGAGTCTGCGGTGCCCCAAGTGCCGCACGATGACGCGTGTTCTTCTGGTCGACGGCGAGGCGGCGGGCGTGAAGGGCCTGCCACGCAACTTTGACCTCATCGATCTCCTCTACTCCTCGGCGGCTCTGAGGCAGCCGCGGCCGACTGGAAAGGCCTCGGCGCTCAAGTGCGCCAACTGCAGCCAACCGGCGGAGAAGTTCTGCGAGCAGTGTGGCGGCGCCCACCTGTGCGTGTCGTGCGATCACCAGATCCACGCGTTCCCTGCGCTGCGGAGCCACACGCGTGTGGCGTCAACCCACGCGCCCGAGCCGCGCCCCGCATGCGAGCACCACCAGGCCAAGAAGGTGGAGATGTGGTGCGAGCGCGACGGCGTGGCCGTGTGCGTGGTGTGCCTCTTGGCCGGACCGCACAAGGGCCACGACGCCGTCACCATCGAGGCGGCCGAGGAGCGAGTGCGCGAGGCCGCGCGAGTCGAGCTGGCCCAGGTCGAGGCCGCCATGGGCGAGGTCGAGGCCGCCATGGAGGGCCAGGCGGCGCGCGAGGCCGGCGAACAGGAGAGCGTGCGCGAGGCGCGTGCGGCCATCGAGCAGCACTTTGACCAGATGCGCGAGGCCGTGGCGCAGCGCGAGAGGGCGCTCGGCGCCGAGGTGGACGAGTGGGAGCGCGCGAGGGCAGAAGTGGCGGCCGAGCGGCGGGTCGAGCTGGCAGAGGCCCAGACGCGACTGGCGGCAGCCGGGAAGGCCCTCCAGCAGCAGCAGCAGCAGCGCGGCGGGCTCGGTCGGTCAGCCACTTGGGGCGATTCGGCGGCAGCCTGCCAGGCGGCGAGGACTGCGGCGGCGGTGAGTGGAACGCAGGCGAGCAGCAGCAGCATCGCATTCGCAAGCGAAGACACGTGGGTCCAGGTGGTGTGCTCCTCGGGTCGCCTGGAGCGGCCCATGGCTGCCGCCGCTGCCCGTGGTGTTCTGCTGGACGACACTGCCGGCATGCCAGGGACCCAGCGCACTCTCGGTTCGGGTGATCAGTTGGGAAGCCCATGTGGCGTGGCGGTCGACGTGGCGGCGGGCCACATCGTCGTGGCCGACTGCGGCAGTCGACAGGTGCACCTGCGCCGCGCCGACGACGGGTCGTGCGTTCGCACCTTGGAAGCCCCCGGTTCGGCCCAGCTACGGTGGCCCTGGGGCGTGGCGGTCGACGCGGCGGAGGGCCACATCGTCGTGACCGACCACGGCAACCACCGGGTGCACGTGTGGCGCGCCGGTGACGGGACCTTCGTGCGCACCTTCGGCTCTCGCGGTTCCGGCCCCGCCCAGTTCCAATGCCCGCGCGGCGTGGCGGTCGACGAGGCGGCGGGCCACATCTTCGTGGCCGACCACTTCAACCATCGGGTGCAGGTGTGGCACGCCACCGACGGGTCCTTCCTTGGCTCGTTCGGCTCCGAGGGTGTTGGCCCCGGCCAGTTTCAACAGCCCACGGGCGTCGCGGTCGACGCAGCGACGGGCAACGTCATCGTGGCCGACTCGGGCAACCATCGGGTGCAGGTGTGGCGCGCCGGTGACGGGTCCTTCGTGCGCACCTTCGGCTCCCGCGGTCGTGGCCGTGGTCAGTTCATGTGCCCCGAGGGCGTGGCGGTCGACGCGGCGACGGGCAACATCATCGTGGCCGATTGGGGCAACCACCGGGTGCAGGTGTGGCGCGCCGACGGGGCCTACCTGCGCGCCTTCGGCTCTGCGGGTGCCGGCCCCGCCCAGTTCAACTCCCCTCTGGCTGTAGCGGTCGACCCAGCGACGGGCCACGTCGTGGTGGTCGACAGCGGCAACAAACGGGTTCAGGTGTGGTGTCAATAACAGGAACATCTTCTTCATTCAAGTCAAGATGTTGACAATGCAGTCCTTTCTTTCTTCTTCTTTCTTTCTTTCAAGACGAGGCGCTGCCGCTGATGGGGACGATGGGCTGGTGGACGTGCATGAGCCGCTCCATCAGGTGCTGGTCCTCGGCCCGGACGGCGCTCAGGTTGCCCTGCGTACGGACCACACAACAAAAAAAGTGAACGTCAGCCACGCATGCGACAGGCGGAGTGGTGTGGAGTGTGCAATGGAGGAGAGGAAGCGTACGTCGCGCAGGAGGCCGCAGCTGAGGACCTCGTCGTTGCGGTGGACGCTGCCGAACTCCTTGCCCTGTCGGGCGTAGGTGATGAGGTTGAAGTAGTCCTCGCCCGCGTAGTCCCGCACGTTCTCCACCAGCACCGCGCCGCCATCCACCCCGCGCGCAAACACGTCCGCCAGCGAACCGAAGCCCTCCGTCGAATCTGGTGGTGCACATCAGATGCACCACGTCAACATCGACATACTGTCAAAAACCAAAAGAAACGCATAGCACGCAGGTACCGTTGTGCACGTTGATGCCCTCGAGCAGCTGCTTCTCGATGAGGCCGCTCAGTTCGTGGGACGAACTATTGTGTTCGCAACAACCATGTGTGAGTGAGCGCATCATCATCATGATGACCTTGATGGAGCACGTATGGCTAGGGGGCTACCTTGGGGAGTACTCCTTCCGCAAGAGCACTTTGAGGTCGCACACGCGCTGCGTTTCCCGCATTGATGTGGGTCCGCCCGTCTCGGCTCCTTGATTTTATCGATATATAGATATAAAGGTAAATATATGTTGGTAAGATGTGCATGTGTTTATATTCAGATATATACCATTACACGCCGGAGGAGTGTGTACCTGAGGGAGCGACGTCCATGGCGGGAGGAGGAGCCTCAGCGAGCGGGATGGCCTGCGATGGCGGCAGCACCGCCGCAGTGCCCGCTCCGCTCTCAGCGGGCGGGGCCCGTTCGAGCACATCTGGCATCTCCGTCTCCTCCGCCGCACTCACAGTCCCGGTGGGGGTGGTCTCCGCCGCGGCCTCTTCTGTGTCGAGCTTCGCCTTCTTGGCCGGCGGCTCCTCCAGCGGCAGCGGCAGCTCGTTGGGCGTCAGCGTCTCCTCCAGCTTCCGCTTCTCGGGCGCCTTCGCTTCGGCCTCTTCCTCCACCATCGGTTCGTTGGCTCGGGCGGCCTCGACCAGCGCCTCGTGCGAGGGCGCCGGCACCGGCGGAATCGCGGCCGCCGCCGTAGCCTCAATTCTCTGGGTCTCCGCCTCGGGCGACGCCGCGGCCGCCGCCGCCGGCTGGACGGCCGTGGGCAGCTGCTC
>NW_004457538.1:228085-239747 GCF_000313135.1 Acanthamoeba castellanii str. Neff
ATGGCGCCGATGGTCGGGTGGAGTACGGGCAGCGAGGCGTCCTTGGCCATCGTCACGGCGGCCGACGGCAGCCTCGACTCGTCGACGATGATCGGCGCCGAGCCCGCCGCGGTGAGGTCCTCGGCCGCGGTGGGCGCCTCCAGCTCGGCCTTTCTGCCTTCGTCGATGGAGGCCGCTACGCGCGTAGTGGTTGGTCGACAGTAAAAGAAGGTGAGCTCAACAAGAAAGAAAGAAAGAAAAAGGCGGAGAAGGGGGTGAAGTGGTCTACGCGTACTGCGCGGGGAGGCCTTGGCCTTGGCGGCCTCTTCGGACTCGGCCAGGGGGCGGTTGCCCGGGTGCAGCACAAACTCGGGCCGCAGCGGCAGCGCCTGCCCACAGCCACCAACAGACCACGTGGGAACAGGAAAGAAAGAAAGAAAGGAAGGAAGGGGGGCGGTACCTCGTTGGCCTCGATGGACTCTCGTACCCACCGCTCCATCACGATGGGAATTCCCTGTGATTTGTCGCCCAAGTCCAGGTTTTTGGAATGTTAGCCGACAAACAAGAAATTAGTCCTGTAACTTTAGGAATTGTTGAGGGGAGGGGCTATACGTTGGCGAGGGCCTTCTCCACCTTAGTGGACCTGCTGTTGAAGTCGTCCAGGGTCGACACCAGATGGGTGACCTGGAATAAAATAAAAAACAGTCAACAAAACCTGCAGAACGAGCCCTAAAAAGGGTGCGCGGCTCGTGGAGGAGGAGGAGGAGATAGCAGTACTGCTTTGGTGACCGAGGCCTTGACGTCGCCGGCGTTGCGTCGTATGAGGGAGGTGATGGCGGCGTGCGACTCGGTGAACTTGCCCGAGATGGCGAAGACCAGCCCCGCGAACGCGTCTGTGTCGGCAAACGCCCCTCCATTCTCCTGCACTGGACTGCTCATCGTTCGTCTTCGTTTTGCTTCGCTCCTTCTCCCTCTTCTTCTTCTTCTTCTGAACTGTCTGCCTTCTTTTTCTTCGACCTTTTGCGTGGTGTTGAACGTTCGAGAGCGAGATGGCGAAATGGTGGTAGCTCCCGCGCAGGTCGCAATTCGCCTTGTGGTGAAGGAAGAAAAGGAAGGTTGCCGTTAGGCGATCTGTGGGATGAGGCCTCGAGTTGTCCCGCATGCTGGGGGCTGGGCCGAGGGGAGATCCCGCCCAAACGTGCCGGGGCTCTGCCACCGGGTCGCCCGGCCCAACGTCAAGAACAGCGTTGGCCGGCGAAATTTCAGTGAGGTTCAAAACACGCGAAATTTGAAAAATGTAGGCAAAAATAAATCGAACAGAACAAGAAGGCGAGACGGACAGGAAGTGGGTTCAAAGAGCTGGTGATGGTGCTGCTTTATTCCCTCCCGGCACGGATGGGATCAGTCGTCTTGGAGCGTAGGTGGTGGGTGGAGGTGCCTTTGTAGCGCCCTTTACACCTTGGTGAAGGAGGCAATGTCGACGGACTGCACAAGTTCCTCGTGCGCCATGATGCCCTCCTCAATATCCTCAGTGAACACCTGCGCGTAGTGAACACGAACGGTTAGGACCCACGTAAAATCAAATTATTGGACAATCGCGAGAATGAAGAGCGATTAGAGCGCGCGGCGTGAAGAAAGAGGAGCGCACCTTGTCGTCAACGACGACGCAGCTGATCTGAAGCTTCTTCACGCCGTAGGCGATGTCGACGAACTTGGAGGGACCCCAGGTAAGACCGTCGAGGGTGATGGCCCTCACGACCTTCTCCATTTCGTTCAGGTCAGTGTCGTCACCGAGAGGCTTGACGTCGAAGATGCTGCACATCGCGAGCAGGTTCAAAATCAGTGATAGCGCAAATTAAATCAGAGAATGCGTGATTAAAGGCGAAAGGTGATGTAGCGACACTCGTAGTCCGGCTCACAATGAGGATATGAGTCGGCGAATGTTGCCGCGTTACTTTAGCAAATTTACCGTGACGAAGACACAGGAGCGTAGGATGCGCTGCCATGGCTTCGATATTTTGCTTCAAAGCGCTACTCGAGAAATTTTGATTTCAAATTTGCGAGTAGCGGTGCGATTGAACGAACAAAGAGAGGGGTATGTGGGGGGGATCGTACATGTTGGACCTCTGAATCTCCTCAACCTTCTTCTTGCTCTTCTTCTCGTCCTCGCGCCTCTTCTTCTCGGCAGCGAGCTCCTCCTCATCGACGCCTCCGAAAAGGTCGTCCTCATCCACCTCCTCCTCGGCCTTCTTGGCGGCGGGCGCCTCCTTGACGGGGGCAGCGGAGGGCTTGGTCTCAGTCTGGGCGGGGGCGGCAGCCTCGACGGTGACGGCCTCGCTCAGGTAATCGATACCGCGGAGGGCAGCATAGTAGATAACCGTGTTGAGGGCCATTTCGGGAAGGGAGATGTGAGAGCTGATGGGATTGCGAGCTGCAGAGGCAAAGGCGAAGACGCACCGCGGAGGCCGCTGACCGCCCCGGAGAAATACAAGAACGCCACCTTAACCTCAGCAAGGTGGTCGGTTTTTGGCAGGTTTTTGGCCCCGTAAAAAAAAAAAAAAAAACTGTTGGCGTTCCCCGCGTCGTTACTGTGTTTTGCCGCGCACCGCACGTACAACACACACACACACAACACACCACACACACACACAAATCGCACGTGCCCGCACATACCACGGAGGGTGTCCAAGAAGCGGCGTCCACAGCCTTTCTCAAGATCGAGGACGAAGGGGTCCCTTCCGTCGACGTAGTACTACTGTGGGATCGCGAATCACGACTCGACCTGCTCACACCCGGGTGCATACCAAGGTAGTCGCATCACCGCTACAATCACTATTGTTTTGTGCCACCAGCTCCCCACGAGACTAGTTCTGACCTTGGGAGGCGGCGCGTCATGGCAGCCATGCCCACCGAGTACGATTTCGCTCTCGCTCAACAACAACAGCAACATCCAGACCAGCACCAGAAGGAGAAGGCAGTGATCCTTTCGTGCGGCTGTTATGCGACAGCACGCACGTGGATCACTGCCGATTGGAGAAGAAAATGAGCAACCGACAATACCACGCGTCTATGTTGGGCGTGCGGTGAGTGGCCAAGTAGCACCTGGAACAACAGAAGAGCGGCAACGAGGGGCAAAGACCGGTTCAAGGTGCCGCGTCACAACCTCCACACCCGCGTTTGGCCAAACGCACACGCGCCACCGCACACGCTCCGCCGCACACACAGAACCCAACCCGCCGGGCTTCATCACGCACACGATTCACCGAGAGGCTGCTTACCCCGCCCGCGTGGGAGTACATCCGTCAGCGTATTCTCCAAGTACACCACCCGGATCATAGGATAGGCATGCCACACACACACACCAGATGTGCACCACGCCAGATGGGACTCCTTTTTGAACACAAAACTTTGTTATAAAATGAACCTTGCAATAGAACCGCTAGAGCACATCATCGTCCTGACGCTCATCAGCCGAGATGTTCACAGCCTGCATGGACGAAGCAACGGCTCGTCGGCGCCAGACGCCGATGATGACCGCCCCCACAACGACGGCCAGCACCAACACGACAGCCACCGGCACCACCACCGCCACCGCGACAATCAGCGCGAGGTTGTCATCGCTTCCACCGTCGTCTCCGCCACGAGCCACCAGCAGGCCAAAATCTGCAGATCACCAGCAACACACAAGCCAGCCACCTCAGCCATACAATTCACACCATCACTAGCGGGCTGGTTGAAGGTGCAATTGATTGCGTGCCTGGGTCGTAGAGCAGGGTCGAGTTGAAGTGCCCGAAGCGCAGCACCAGCTGCGAGGTGGCCGGGTCGACGTCGAAGGACACCTTGGCCGGGCCGAGCACCGCCTGGCCGTCGAGCTCGACTACGTCCACCAGGCGCAGCGTTGTGGTGACCTCGCCCGCGTGCTGGCCCGACAGCTCGAACGTGGTGATTCCCGCCTGCGGCGTGTCGTTGCGGCGCACGAACGACGTGAATGGAGGGCTGATGGTGAAGCGCAGGACCAGCTCGTGGTGGTCGCCTTCGGCCTGCGGTAGCCACGGCCAGACCTGAAGGGCGACCGACATCTTGGCCAGGTCGGGCGTGATCAGGAGCGGATCGACCGGGCCGGCGGGTGAAGAGGTGTTGGCGTCGATGAAGGAGATGTTGGTGGGCAGGTCGAATAGGAAGTAGCGCAGTTGGAGTTGGCCGGCGGGCTCGGAGGTGTGGGAGTTGATGTGCAACGGAGCCGTGAAGACGAACGATTGGCTCGCGCCATAGCGGGTGTCGGCAAACGTAGTCCAGACGCCTATGTTCGAGGGAGACGAATGAGGAAGAAGATGGTTAAATCTGAGAAGAGGATTGGTCGTACCCGCATCAATGATCGCAGTTTGGCGGACCTCGGCGGCAGGCCCGACTTCGGTGATGGACCCGAGGGTGACGACCACCGCCTCCTCTTTGCGCAGAACTTGCTGGTCTTGGCCACCACTCTCCACTGTGGGGGAGGCGATTAAAGACGGATTGCATCATCGCCATCAAGAAGAGACTTGGGTACCCTTGGGGACGAGGTTGACGGCGGGCACGCTCTGGTAGAACTGGAGCGCGAGTGCATTGGCAATTGTGACGTTCGAAGCCGTCTGGATGACCGGGGACGGAGTGGCGGATGGCGTGGGCGAAGGAGACATCGCTGTGTAGGAACCTGCCCAACCACCAGATATAAAAACGAAGAAGAACTAAAAAGCTGTTGGAGTCGACGCAGCGTTTTACCCGTAATGCTGGCAGCTGTCGATGGGGTGAGCGTCAATGGGCCAAACCTGCCCCACTTGGGCATCAGCTGGCAGTTGATTCCTGGTGGTGCATGTGAGGCCTCTCTTAGTCCTGCAGGCCCTGTCGTTGGAGAAAGAAAAGGAGAAAGGGGGGATTAGAGTACCAGCGGACCCAGTCCAGGAAATGTGGGTGTAGGCTTGTTGTATCCACTGTGTGTCACTATCCGATATGAACACGGCTGTCCACACATGGCACGACACACACAACAGACCAAGGCATGAGTGGTGGGGCCACGCCAAGTGGGAAATAATGGGCATTACCTGCCCTGGGCACCTGGACCTCGGTGATACGGGTCGAAATGGATGCGTTGGCGCGCTGCTGCCAAGTGGCGCCGGAATTCAGGTACACCGCTGCACCACCGTAGTGTGAGGGTGAGCGACGCCAAACAGGAGCGACAATCACACGACAGAGACAATGAGATAGAGAGAGAGAGAGAGAAGGGGAGAGTCAGGGCACCGGCGTAGCAGCCACAACTGACATTAGCAAACCCGGTCTGGTCCCACAGCACAGCACTGTTCAGAAAGACCCCTGCACATAGAAATGGCATGGTGGAGGGGGAATGTTAGACCTTGCAAGCGAGAACAGACTAGACTTGTGGGGAGGAATGTTGAGTACCAATAGCCCCAACAGCCTCAGATGTGAATCTTAGAGCTCCTGCTTGGTACCACGAGGCATTGGGTTGGTCCATAGTCACGCCTGCAGTACACCACCATACGCCACCAAGGTTTTCGGAGGTCAGCACTACAAAAATGATACCTAGAAATATCAAGTGGTGGCACCCGTAGAGGCGTTGACGATATCCACGTCAGCGTTTTGGTGCCATCTGGCGTCAGCTGCGGCAGTGATCGTAGGTTGGGACCCTCCACCAGGCGGTGCCTCACTTACCAGCGCCTCGACCGAGCTCTCCTGCCGCCACGTTGCGCCTTGGGCTAGCCGCACCCCTGGAAGTGTTGCATAAAGGGTGGGTGAGTGGGTAAGTCCGAAGAACGAAGGGTGAGGGGGGGGGGTACCTATATAGGAAGCGGGAATGCGAAGATAGAGTGGGGCCGCCTGGATGAGCTCACCACCACTCCCCACGGTCAAGCCGGCTGCAGAAAGATGAAGGCCAGAAAAGGAAAAAAACAGTAGTTAGTTAGGCCAATGCCAATGGGGTAGAGCAACAGCGGCACACGTGATGGGCACCGTTGAGCAGGGTGAGTGAGGCCCCGCTGATCGTGGTGGTGACGTTGGTGGTGAGCCAGAAAGAGGAGAAGGTGGTGCTCACGGTCACGCTCCCGTTCAGTCTGAGAAACAAGAGGAAGAAGAATGAGAGGTGTATCTGTGGGGTTAACAAAAGAGGTTGGGTGGGGGTATGGGCTATACACGAAGTTGAGCCCCTCTGTGGCGACCATCATCGGGGGCCAGCTGTAGTTGCCGCCCGCCACCCTGATGGTGTCTCCCGGGCCAGCGACGGTCAAAGCGGAGTTGGGTGTCGTGTGCGTGCAGGTCGCGCACACATCGATATCTTGATGGTGGTAGAAGAGGAAAGAGTGAAGAAAAAGGGGTATAACATGTGAGCCGAGTGATCGACACTCACCAAGAGGGAGGAGATATGCCCTCCGTCACAATATCATTAGATCACTAAGAAAAAACCAACCTGTACTCAGGGCCAGAGGGACCGAGCAGAGTACTGCAACCAAAGCCAAGAGCAGGGCCGCCACAGTCAAGTGCCTCCGTCTGGCAGGCATGATGATGATCGTTTGCGTCGTAGTTGTGGGTGGCAGGAGTTAAACAAAAGAAGGGACACAACGGCTGGGAGAAGCCTCGGCCACCGCTTGGTAGAATTGTGCTCCGAGAAAAGGCTGGGAGGGGGGGTTCTGGCTAGCTGGAAAGGCCGACCTGGAAACGACTATGTGGAAAAAATTCAGGTGCAACTCTTGTGCCCAGACGCTTCCTGTCTTGTCGCACCGGGCGCAAATTCGCCCTACTATTGGCCAACCACCCCGAAGCCGCGGAGTTCTAACGCCAATAATTAAGAATAAATAACTATTTATAATAAGACGCGAAGTCTCTGCTGGTCGGTCGCCCGTTCGTTGGGTTAGACTTCGAAGACGAGAGTGTTGGAGTTCTTCCACGCGCTCATGAGGCTCTTCAGTGCCGACACCTGGTTGATAGTGGCCGCCAGGCCCTTCTTGAGCGAAGCCACGCTCAAGATTTCGAGTGACTCTTGAATCGACACCTAGCGTTTGCGTGCAAACAACGCCATGTCGTGAGCCACACCACCAATCATCGTCATCGTCATCAATTTCCATCCCTTGTGCGCGTTGCGCGTGTTGCAAGCGTGGCGTAGTACCTTGAGGCCCTGAGCAGCGCTGCTTAGCTGTGATGACTCGTCTCGGGCCGAGGAGGACTTGACGGCGGCGATGATCTTGAGCTGAATGGCGCGATCGGGCAGGATGTTGGAGTACTCGAGCATCTCCTTCTTGAACTTGGGGTCCTCCGTCTTGGCGGCCACCTGCTTCAGCAGCCGCGCGAATCGCTTCACCTTCTCCAAGATGCGACCGGCCAGTGTCACCGAATCCGACGGCTGGCCACCACTCATCGACAGTTGGCCTGCGACCAGCAGAAACCTCCATGAGCAGCCGTGCGTGCGTGTCGTGTGCCATGTCGTGTGCCATGTCGTGTGTGTCATGTGTGTCGTGTTAAGCGTACCCGTGGCTGGGGCGAGGGTGAAGGCATATTCGATTTCCTGGATGGCCTCCTGGGCTGCAGCCATGACGGTGACGTTGTCGGCATTGGCATCGTCCGCAGCCGCGCTCTTGTCGCCCACACCGGCGCCGGTGGCGTTGGCCATGGCCTCGACGGCCCTCTCCAGCTCGGTCTTGGCCGTGGCGCCCTCCACCGTGGTGTGGATCACCACCCGCTGGATGGCCTGGCCCAGCTCTCGCTGCTTCTGCATCAGCGCCTGCTGCATCTGCAGGTTGCTCGGGTCGTTGGAGGTCGCCTCCACGCAATTGATCACCTCCTGGCTGCACTCCTTGAGCCTGTGTGCGTTGAAAGTGAACGGCGAGTGACGGCGTGGCGTGCGTGAGCCATGTGAGTGCCGTTTCTTGTGGCGATGAAGCGACAGTGAGAAAAAGAAGAAAGGGTGGCGCACTGGCGGATCGAATTGGCGGCGTTGGCCTTCTTATCTACATCCTCGATTCGCTCCACAACATTCTCGGCCTCTCTACGCGTCGGTACCAATCACGCATCAGTGGCCCGTTGCAATAATAATTCCATTGTAACACAACAAATTAGACTTTGGGGGAACCTCTTACCTGGCAAGCGTGAGGGCCATCTCCACCTGCTCCTTGGCGGCAGCCGTGAAGGCCGCCAGCAGCTCGCTGTCCTTCGCCCGTCCCGCCTTCTGGTGCTTCTTCTCCAACTCTTTTCTGTTGTGTGTGTCCGGAACGGGTTAAGCACACACACACACACACACACACACACACACACACACACAGGCAACGTTGAGGGGGGAGTAGGAGGTGTACCTCTGGTTCTCCTTCTCCTTCTGCATGCGCTCCTTCTCCTTCTCGAGCTCTTCCTTGGACTTCATCTCCATCTCCTTCTGCACCCGTTCGAGCTCCTTTCGCTTGTCCTCCTCCTGCTGCTCCATCTCCTGCTTGAGCTTGTCCGCCATGCGCTGCTGCTCCTCCAGAGCCTGCTGCGCTTCCACTGAACACGACACACACGACACGACATCAAAAGTCAGTACGGCATGTAGCCGCAGACTTCAAGTGCTGGGTGCACGCGTACCGAGTTCCCGCTGTAGCCGCATGCTGTGGGTTTGCTTGACCCGGCGCTTGGCCTTCTGTCGGTTGAGCAGCTGTTCGAGATGCTCGATCTTCTGCTGCAGCTCCTTGATCGTCTCCTCCCGCTTGACGATCTCGCCCAGGAGCTCCTCCTCGCGCATGCGCTTCTTGTCGACCTCCTCGATGAGCGAGTGCAGCATGTCCTCGAGCCGCTTGATCTGGTTCTCGAGGTTGATCTTCTCCTCCGCGTCTTCTTCGCTGCGCTGCCTGTCGTGGCTCTGCGTCGACAGCGCCTCCTTGAGCCGCGCCTCCTTGGTCTCCAGCTCCTCGCGCAGACGTGCTTCGGATTCCGTCGCCTTCTCGAGCTCGCCGCTCTTGGTCGCCAGCGCCTCCTTAAGTTCGCGCAGCGCCGTCTCCGTGTTCTCGACCCGTTGGTTGAGGTCGGCGATGACCTGGTCCTTGGCGTCGAGCTGCGCACGCTTCTCGCACTCGACCTCCTTGATCTGCGCGCCCAGCTGCTCGATCTCCCTCCGCAGACATTCCTCGCGCGCCTCCCACTCGCCCTCCTTGCCGCGCGCCGCGAGCTGCGCTGACAGGGACTCGATCTCGCCGGCCAGCCGGGCCTCGTTGGCCTTCCGCGATTCGATTTCGCCGGCCAGGGCCTCGGTCTGCCGCCGCAGCTCCTCCTCGAGCCTGGCCCACTCGCCCTCCTTGGTAGCGAGGGCCTGGGCGTCGCCGTGGGCAGCCACCTTAACATTGAGCTCGTTCAACTGCGCGTCCTTGGCCTCGACCACCTTCTTGAACTCCTCGATGCGCCGCTTCTTGACCTCGAGCGCCCGGCGCATGGCGCCCAGGCGCTCCTCCTTGGCCTTGATCTTGTCGACAAGCGCCTTATGCTTCGCATTCCACTCCTCGCGGGCCTTGCGTGCCGTCACCTGCAGCCGCTCGTGCTCGGCCTGGAGCGCCTCGTGCGCCTCCCGGTCGCGCTGCCACTCTGCGCGCTCGTCCTTCAGCCGGCACACCCGCTCCTTGAGCCGGGTCAGCTTCTCGACCTCCTCGTGCCGTTGTCGCTCCTCGTCCTCGCGCGACAGGGAGAGGATCATCTCCTCGCCCAGGCTGAGGTTGCGCTGAAGCTTGCGTCGACGCATTTGTGCCACGCGCGACTTGCTGTCGACAGACTCAGCGCCCGAGAACTTCTGCCGCGGCGAGGTGGGCTCACCAGCGGAAGTCGCCGAAGGCACCGAAGAACGCGGCGAGACGACGATTCGGGTGGTGGTGGTCGACAGCGACGATGCGGTGGGCGGCTCATCGTCGACGACGTAGCTCTCGGGCTCGATGTCGACCTCCACGACCACGTCCATGTCGCCGCTGGACGATGGAGACGGGTCCCTGCTGTCCCTCTTCTCCGCGTCCTTCTGCTGCTGCTGGCCGCCTTTACCCTTTTTTCGCTGTTTCCGCCGCTTTTTGCCTCCCTCGGAAGCGGCGCGAGTCTGCGCTGACTCCCCTCGGGGCGAGCTGACGCCACTGTCCGCCGCCGCCGCCACCGGTGGCTGGGCTGATTGTTTGTTGTCGACGGGCGTGTCGTTCTGCGTAGCTGTAGCTGTAGCTGCAGCGGCTGGTGGTGGGTGCTTGCGCTTGACCTCTTCGACGTCGCGCTTCCACTCGTCGATGCTGGCCTGCACGAAGCGCGCCCACTCCAGCGGCGTGTCAAAGTTCTCCACCTTGCTCTGGGAGTCAGAAAGAAAGCGCGCGCTGACGTTAGCGCAGGGGGAGTGGGCGTGCGCGTGTTGAACTGTAAGCCGGCGAGCTGAGTCGCGCACCTGGCCCAGGCTCTCGGCGATCTTCTGCCGAAGCTTTTCGGCGAGGTGCTTCTCCTCTTCGTTCTCTGTTCGCAGCTTGCTGTCGTCTTCGTTCTGCTTCTGCTTCCCTCCGCGAGGGCTCTTCTTCCGCTTGTTGGCCCTCTTCTTGGCCTTCTTGCTGCTGGCCGCCGCGGCCGCACCGTTCCCGCCGGCGTCGAGTCGGTCGTTCAGAGTCTTGAGCATCTCGTCCATTTTGGCCTTGTCCTCGCCGTTCATCCCCTCTTCGTCTCCGCTGTCCTCCTCCTGCTGCTGCATCGCCCGTTCGTCCTTTTCCTTCTCCCGCTCGTCCTCCATTTCAATCAGACGCGCGACGCTGCCTCCGATTTCGGCGAAAATTGCCTCCTACAGACAGAGAGCGCAATGCACGTGTTAGCGCTCGTTCGTTCGATGGCATGACGTCAGCCTGACGTGTCATGGGGTCGGGCCAGCGCACCTTCATCTCCTCCCGGGACTTGGACTTGTCCTGGAGGATCTCGAGGAGTCGCCGCTCGAGCTCCTCCATGAGCGACCACTTGGAACCGGCCATGCCCTTGCTCAGGGAGTTGAGGGCGTTGATGTCGTACACGATGCCCTTCTCCTCCAGCGTCTGCTTGAGGAACGCGATTGTGTTGCGCGCCTGCTCCAGGAGAGTCCTAGTACTCACACATACACACAACACACACGCACACGCCATTTCGACACTCAAAGTTTAGAGTTCGTCTACGTCGTACTGAGGCGGTCTCTTTCGGTCGGTCGATGGCGCGTTACCTGTGCTGCTCAAGCTGGACCTGTCGCTGGTGGTCGAGCTTCGTGAGGTTGTCGATGACGGTCTTGAGCGAGGCGTTCTGGTCGGCCAGTCCCTGATAGCCGACGTAAATATGAAGCAGTGAATCAATTACTTGACGAACAGGTGCCCAGCACGACAGCGATTCGGAGGGGCGGGCTGCAGTTCCAGTACCCGCAGCTGGACGTTTTCGGCCTCGAGCTTGGCGAAGGCGTCCTTGAGCTTGGTGAAGGCTTCCTTGATGGTCTTGAGCTCCTTGTTCTCCTTCTCCAGCTCCACGATCTGGCCCTCGAGTATTTTACTGCATTTTGTGTGCCACACACCATCCAGCGCCATAGTCAAGCGCTAATTCGTCGAAAGAACGCGCAGTAGAGGCACAAGAGGGTGGTACGTACCGGTCCTCGGGCGAGAAGCGCTTCTCCTTGAGGAGCATGAGATCGTTGCGGAGCTGTGAGTTTTGCTTCTGCATC
>NW_004457538.1:240208-241113 GCF_000313135.1 Acanthamoeba castellanii str. Neff
AGAAGCACATGACTGAGTCACTGCAGCTTTTGCTCACACATGTGTTCAAGAATCTCAATCTGAAAAAGACACCCACTCAGTTCAAGGAGAAAATAGCCAGTACACCACCTTGCACGTCATGTTGTGGTCAACCAGTCCTAATCCTCTCTCCTGTGCAGGCAACAGTATCTTCAGGGATCAGCTTGTGCACATGGGCTTCAGAGCCACAAATGTGTACACCATTGCAGACCCAGACCATCCAAACACAGAGCCAGGCCATTCACAGAGATCTGTGAAGTGGTGGCAAGACGTCAACTTAAAGGGAGCTTGCATCGCCAAGCCTGGGACCAAAGCCTTGAGTCTCTTCAAGTATGTTGACTTCCCCAGTCAGGTACATGAGCTTAGCAATATCTTTTTAGACAATTCTCATCTTCTCTTTTTCCAGGCTCTGAAAAGGGAAGGATTGCCTAGGCAAAGAGATAGATGAAAAGGAAGACAAGTGGGTAGATGAGGAGGAAGACAAGTGGGTAGACAAAGACAAAGACAAGTGGGTAGACGAAGATGAAGACAGGCAGGAAGAGGAGCAGGTAGAATCCTGTGACACCATGGCCTGTTCAAATCTTTGTTTACCTTTTTTCCCCTTTGTGCAGGTTGGCGGGATTGGTGATGAGGGTGAAGCTTTGAGCCAACCTGACCTGCACCCAGAGGACATTGAGGCATGGGCTCCACAACTGCCTCCCAAAACAAGCTCTCTGGTACATCTTTTGTTTTTGTTCATCTTCTTCTTGTGCAGTCACTGACAGAAAACTTTTTAGTCAAGTCTGCATTCTCTATTGCAGAACTTGAATGGAGTGCAGTGCACTGGCCCAGGTTTGTATGATGTGGTCACCAAGCCGGCCAAGTTGACACTGAGCCATTCCATGGCT
>NW_004457538.1:241134-326862 GCF_000313135.1 Acanthamoeba castellanii str. Neff
AGCTGGCG
This sequence comes from Acanthamoeba castellanii str. Neff, assembly GCF_000313135.1. Taxonomy (NCBI): domain Eukaryota; phylum Discosea; order Longamoebia; family Acanthamoebidae; genus Acanthamoeba; species Acanthamoeba castellanii. The sequence continues at coordinate 241,143 of NW_004457538.1, forward strand.
GAAGAGGCAAATGACAGATAAGCTCACGCCCAGAAACCATCAGGAGTAGCGAAGCGTGGGGAGCCGAACCTGCAGCATGACATGAGCGCCGGGCCAACAGCCGAGAGCCGCCACTTCGGCCGCAGAATAGGCTGCGATCGATCGATTCCGTCCATCGTGCGTCAGGTCAGCCAGACGTGCATCAAAGCTGCAGCTTATCTGCTGAAGAGAGAGGGAGACCTTTGATGATGCCATAAGCTGGCTCAGACAGAAGAATCTTGACAGCCTGATCCACTGTATCCCTCACGCTCTACACACAACACATCACAATATATATAAATATATAAAAAAAATAGTGGCAATTAGCTACGATCCGAAGAAACGGGGTGGGACGCGCGTACGGAGGAGGCGTTGGGGTGGATGAAAATGGGACAAACGCCGGACGAGCAGTCCGGCCACGCCTGCCACGGCGGATAGCCGTTGGGGCCGGGACCGATCACGCCGAGCGCGTTCAACAGGGCTCCTACATTCCATTATTCCACACGCGCCACGTCAGTACCAAAATAAAAAATATCGAGCCAGCAGCTAATAATAATAGCCCGGGGGAGGTGCCTGGTGAGATCTCGGTGCCGGTGGTATTGAGGAAGCCGTGGTCCGACGCAACGATGACGGTGCCGTTGGCGAGCAGGCCCATGCTGCCCCCACCACCAGCGATGTCAACACCCGCGATTGGCGTGATTGAAATCAAATACACACCGCGATATGAAAAAAAAAGTGTACCGGTCGAGCTTGGCGAGCATCTGGCCCAGCAGGCTGTCGATCATCTTCAGCGTCTTGATGGCCTCGTTGCTCATGTATCCGTGAGCGTGTTCCGCCCCATCCTGCACGATTCATCAGAAACAAAAAAAGAACGCCGCGGAATCGCGGGGGAGGAGCTGGTACGAGGTCGTTGAAGTGGAAAGCGAAGAGGTCGGGCGTCTTGTAGTCGAGGAACTCCATGGCGATAGCGGCTCGCTGCGGGTCCATCAGGAGACCGAACAGCGCCTGCGGGTTGGGCAGCACCTTCCTGGCAGCATACACCAACGACACACACCACACACACAACGCTCAGGCGCGATGTTTGGCCATTGCGGCTTGGTTGCGTGCGTCGAGGCGAGGAGTGAGGGCCGTACTTGATGGGTCCCTTAATGGTGTTCCAGAGCCACTTGGCCTCGTCGAGCGTGGACGGATCGTCGTCGTTGCCGGGGAACAGTGGGTCGAGAGGCGCGCCCACGGTCACTGGCCAGTCGATGCCCATCGCTGTGAGGCCTGCGCAAGCCCCAACCCCCCGTCAACCTTCGCGTGCGCGTGCGCGTGCGTGCGCGTGCGTGTGCGTGCCGAAAGCATACCGAGTTCCTGCGCGGCGTCGAAGATGGTCTTGGCAGTGATGTCCTGCAGCCAGCAGCGTCAGGAGACCAAAAACACACAACTGCTTCCTCCAGCGATATGGAGGCACGTACCTGGTAGAAGTAGTGGTTGTTTCGGTTGGCGTCAAGCGGACCGAACACGTTGTTGTTCCAGATGCCATGCTTGGCCGGATTCACGCCCGTCACCATACTAGAAACGAATGTGTACCAAGCAACGCCCAACCCGATCAGTAACATGCGCACACAACAACTACACAACTGCACAACAACACAACTACAGAACAACACCACAACACCACTCGTGCATACCTGGTGTGGGAGGGAAAGGTCACGGCGGGCCACACGGTCTGGGAGGCCGAGGCCAGGGTGCCGCCCTCGATGAGCCGGGTGAGGGTGGGCAGGCCCAGTGCCCGCGCCTGCTGCAGATAGTCCGTGCGCATGCCATCTCTTGCGAACACCCCCCCCCCCAATGTACAGTCAACAGACAGCACAGACTCTGCTGGCAGAGCCAGAGCCGGCAGAGCTGAACGAGGAAAGAAAGAAGAGGGCATTGTTTGGGGGGGAAGACGGAGGAGCGTTGGGGGTACATGGAGAAAAGGAAGACGGGACCAGGCTTGGCGGCGTACGTGCACGCCACCAGCAGGACCACGAGCAGTGCCCCAGGGCAGAGCCGTGAGCTCGTGGTGTGCAGCTGGCACATCTTAATTTTATTTATTTTCACAAAAGAAAAGAGACGAGCAAAAAAGAAAAGGACAGGCGAATACCTGCCTTTTTTCTTGGATTTGTCTGGGACGGGCAAAAAAAACAAAAAGCAAAGGGCAACATTTGTCGAATACATCAGCATCAGATGGAAACCCCCGTAGCCACCGTTCCTACCACAGAGGCTTCTGCCGCGGCTCCGGCCTCAGATGCGGCTGCCCAGGTTCCAGCTCCTGCTGCGGAACCCAAGAAGGATTGGTCCGATCTAGCTGAGGAGGAAGGTTAGACCCCGATCACAATGCTCGATTTGGATCGTGAATAGATCAAATGGAGATGGAGTAACATATTCCTCGGGTAACAGATGAGGAAAAGACGCCCATCAAGATCTCTGGCCTCGCGCCTGAGGACACCGATGCGAAGCTCGTGATCGACCAGTCGAACCCCGATTCGCCCCTCTACTCGGTTGGCTCGTTTGAGGACCTTAAGCTGCGCCCCGAGCTGCTCCAGGGCGTCTACGCCATGGGCTTCAACAAGCCCTCCAAGATCCAAGAGACCGCCCTCCCGCTCATTCTGGGCACCTACGGCCAGGCACAGAACCTCATCGCCCAGTCCCAGTCCGGCACAGGCAAGACGGCTGCCTTCTCGCTGGGCATGTTGAGCCGCGTTGACGAGTCGAAGAAGGTCACCCAGGTACAAATTCAACCACCATTCCATTTTCTTGTGATTGTTTGGGAGTAATTAACGCTCATCATGCATGACCAACATCACAGTGCCTTTGCATCTGCCCCGCACGCGAGCTCGCCCGCCAGCTCTTTGAAGTAATCACTGAAATGGGCAAGTTTACCAACATCAAGACCTTCCTTGCCGTTAAGGATGGTACGTCTACTTCTTATCTCTCCACTCCCAGCGCGAGTCACGTACTGTTCTACGCCAGACGTAGAGATAAAAAGTCCTCGCTGACGTATTGTGCCACACATACACGACACACACCACGCTCTCTTTTTACTATCAAACGCAGTGCCGAAGATGTCGCAGGGCTCCTTCCCGTACCAAATCGTCGTCGGCACGCCCGGTAAGATCACTGACTTGGTGAAGGCGAGAGTCATCAACATGCGCGAGATCAAGATCTTCGTGCTCGACGAGGCCGACGCGATGCTCGATCAGCAGGGCCTCAAGGACCAGACCATGCGCGTGCACGCGTACGTGGCCCCGCTCGTCGTGTGTGTGTGTGTGTGTGTGTGTCATGCACAACCGCAGGACATGACTAATGACACACGACCTCTTCCTGGCTGTAGAATGCTGCCGCGCCAGTGCCAGGTCCTGCTGTTCTCGGCCACCTACGACGAGGAGGTGACGGCGTTCGCGCTGAAGACCGTCCCGCAGCCGAGGACCACCATGCGCCTGGAGAAGAGCCAGCTGACCGTCGACAAGATCGCGCAGTTCTACCTGCCCTGCAAGACCGACGAAAACAAGTTCACCATCCTCTCGGACATCTACGCCTACCTCACCATCGGCCAGAGCATCATCTTCTGCCAGCGCAAGGACACGGCCGAGATGCTCGCCCGCAACATGAAGGCCGCCGGCCACACCGTGTCGCTCCTGCACGGCAACCTCGACACCAAGGAGCGCGATGCGGTCATCGACGAGTACAGGTTCGGCAAGACGCGCGTGCTGATCACGACCAACGTGCTGGCGCGCGGCATCGACATCCTCCAGATCACGCTCGTCATCAACTACGACGTGCCCGTCGACAGGACCGGCCGGGCCGACTACGCCACCTACCTCCACCGCATCGGTCGCTCCGGTCGATTCGGACGCTCGGGCATCGCCCTCAACTTCGTCTCCGACCAGCGGTCGCTCAACACCCTCAAGGACATCGAGCGCTACTTTGGCAAGTACGTAGTATTACTCTTCTTTCTTCTTCTTCTTCTTCTTCTCGGTCTCATGAGCTGACGCTGATGCTCTCTGGTTAGGCCCATTGCTGAGTTCCCGCTCGACGATCTGCCCAAGCTCGACGCCATGCTGCGCGAGCTGAGCTAAACGCCCCCCCCCATCAAATGGGCGCTGGAGGGGGCGGGAGGTCGCCCGTGGGCCAAACACACACAACCCCCTAAATTATACGGAAGAAACGAGGGCGACGAAGAAGGCTCGACCCACTTCGCAAGCATCGCTTCACGAACAGTCGTCGTGCTGCTCGCGCAACGCCCGCGCCTTCAACTTCGTTTTTCAACTTCCCACCCCACATCGCCATCATCCTCCCAGTCGAATCATCACCATCATCGTCGTCATCGGGCAAGGCCGAATTGTCACCCTCTTCACCCGAAATTACTCTCTACACCTCCTTCCTCCTCCTCCTCTTCATCTCATCACACCATCATCGTCGCGACCACCATCACACTTCGACGAAGCCGCCTCCTTTCTCGCGACGCCGAATGTCGTGGTTCGTCACCGGCCACACAACGAGCCCAGACCCGTGGTGACCTTCAAGCGCGACCACCACCTCCTCGTCGTCGTCCGACGCCGCGAAGGACCCCACACCAAATTTTCCCCAGCCTGGGACCTCGAGACCCGAATTCATTCTCTCCTTCGTTCCCGCCACGACCGATGATGCCCGTTGCATTCGTTGGTGGACCACCACCACCTGCCCACTGGCCCTCGCCCTCATCCCAGCGCCGACCCCCAATAAACCTGTTCACCCCCTCCACGCCGTCTTCTCCTTCACAGCTTGGCCAGGTCGCGCAGCCTGGCCTAGGTGGTGTCATCGGGTGCGACGCCGGCCTGGTGCGTCTTGGCTGCCACACGCTGGCCTCGTGCTGCGTCGCCGACGCCGATGCAGAGCCCGAGCAGCGTGTCGACGCTCTTGGCCGTGAGGCGGTCGTGCTTCAGCGCCGAAGTGGGCTGGCGCGCTGCGAGCGCGAGAGAGATGAGGTGATCTTGGCGAACCAGCGCTCTGCTGCGGGCTCGCCGGGGGTGCGAGCTTCGGCGGTTTTGGTGGTGTTGCGGCGCCGTTGCCGGCGAGGGCGGTGGTCTGGTCGCAGGTGCGCGGGTGGCGGTGGTGGAAAACAAGGCCTCGAAGGGCACCAGCCGGACTCGCAGCCTCTGGTGGGGCCAAGAAGTGTGAGCCGCGAGCACCGGGACGCTGGCATCGCGAGCGAAAGCTTGCCCCTTTCTTAATAAACAAAAGCGCAAGACTGCGATCTGGCTAATGGAAAGCCCTGGCGCGTGGTCGCAACAAGGGGCGACTCATAGTGATGTGGAGGTTACGGAGGCGGGGTGGAGCAGGCCGTGGCCCACGCCGCGGCGGCAGTTGTGGAAGATGAGACCGGACGATATGAAGCCGCCCTTGAGCAATACCTCGCCGCCGCGTCCTCCTGCACGCCAGCCTCGGTCGCTCCCCCAGCCCTGGACACGTCAGTCCTATTTGTTGGAATGTGCGCCGAATTTACGGGAATTGGAACAAGGATGGCACCAGACGAAAAAAAACACTCGGACAACAAGAGCCACTACACAAGACAACAAAAAAGAAGAAAGAGCTGCAGTAGATGGATGAGTCGGAGAAGAGCAGCAATGAGTTGGTGAAGGCGCTGCAGAACAAGAGGAGGCGTAGTGTATCGCTAACGAGTGGCAAGGGGCAGAAGGCACCCGCCCTCAACCCCTTCGTCAACGAAACTCGCTGCCTCACCCCCTACGAGTACTTCAAGGTTTGCCCTCAACAACACGGCAGCACAACCAACTTTTATTTTCTATTTTGAACAGACAATGCAGGAAAAAAATAATATAAAATAACAATCAAAAATAACTATAAAAACAATACGCTGGTTCGGTGTTAGCTCACAGCTTTGTGAATGGCCAGCTCGTTGTCTGCGGCGTGCTGTTGTTTCCCTTGCGGGCGCTGAGCCTTATCCTGCTTATCCTCTTCTCGTACCCGTTCGCCAAGATCGCCCTCCTCGGGCTCTCTCGCAAGGTGCTGTCGCAAGACTCGACTGCTCTTGCCAATGCACGGTCCAGCGTGGACTGACAGAGGTGTGGTGCTGATTGATTGTACGGCCGTGTGATTGTGATCGCAGGAGCTGCAGGAGCGGCCCTTGGTCGGATGGCGCAAGATGATGCTGTTGGAGCTGCGGTACACCAAATGCATTTCTATATATATATTTGCACAAGAAACCTCTCTACGCGTGTACTGACTGGCCCTTGCCACGTGCACAGCTGGGCCTGCCGACTGTTACTGCACTGTGTGGGATTCCATTGGGTCAGGACCAAAGGCCATCCTTCTTATGAGGCGCCCATCGTGGTGTGCAACCATCCTTCCATCGTCGAGCACTTCTGGTACTGCTCCCACACAGTGTGCACCACCGTGCGAGTGCCGCTACGTTTCTTTTCTTTTTTCTTATTTCTTATTTCTTTCTTGCTTTGCGTGTAGGCTGGTGCATGTTTTTAGCCCCTCGGTCGTGGCCAAGGACAGCTTGGCCAAGCTCCCTGTACTGGGCACCTTCCTCAAGGCGTTCCAGTTGATCTTTGTGAGCAGGTAGCCCTTCAACTTGCTTTCTTCTTCTTCTTCTTCTCCCAAGCCAACTCCCGTCGTGTCGGCAGGGATTCGCCCACGTCACGCAAGGATACGGCGGACACGATTCTCGCCCGGGCCAAGACCCACTGCGAGGCGAAGGGAGTCGATACGTGGCCGCAGGTGATGCTCTTCCCCGAGGGCACCAACTCCAGCTCGCGTGGCATCATCAGCTTCCGCTTGGGCGCCTTCACCCCGGGTAACAACGACACACACTCGAGAGTCTGCAGTTGCTGACGTGTGCCATTTGTGTGGCTTGCCCGTATTTGCAGGGCTGCCCATTCAGCCGGTGGTGGTTCGGTATCCGTTCAAGTACCACGACGTGTCCGCCTCGGATCCCGCACTCCCCACACTCTGGTTGCTCTTCCGCACCATGTGCCAGGTTTGTGCCGCCGCCGCACACATGACCAACGACACGCACACGACACGACACGACATGAATTGCGCGCCCCTAACAGTGCAGATCGCGATGAAATCCGCGGGAACTGCAGTTCTACAACCGCATGGAGGTGCAGTACCTGCCGGTCTACTACCCGAGCGACGAGGAGAAGAGCGACCCCAAGCTGTTCGCCAACAACGTGCGCCAGGTCATGGCCCGGGCATTGGGCGTGCCCACCACCGAACACGCCTACGAAGACGTCATGCTTCAGGGCGAGGTGCGGAGTTGGTGGGAGGGGGGAGGCTGTCTCAATGATGCGCTGACGTGGCAATGATTGGGCGCAAAAGGCGGTGAAGAAGCACTTCCCGGCGCCCATGGTGCTGCTCGAGGCCGGACGCATCCACGAGGCCTTCGATTTCGTTGACCTGTCTCGCGCCAACCTCCTCAAGTACTTCGAAAAAGTACTGCGCCCTCCTTTACTCGTTTTTCGCCTGGCCCTACTCCTACTCACCATAGCGACACACGCGGCACACGACACACACGACACACGCCCATCTCGCTCGTACAGTTCATGGAAATGGACGCCGATCACTCGGGGGAAATCACCTACCCCGAATTCGTGCAGTACGCGCCCCCCACAAACCCCTCAACCCTAGCGACCGCCGAGGGGTTGACTCAATCGGCCACAAGTGAGCGGTTGTGTTTGTGATTGCTGATGCGCACCACCACCATCGCGTACAGAGTGCTGGGGCTTCCCGATACGCCCTACACGCAGAACCTGTTCCATCTCCTCGACGTGGACGAGAGCGGCAGCATCGACTTCCGCGAGTTTATCACCGGTACGCTCACCAGCGCTAGCAATATAGGATCGATCATCTTTGATTACAGTGGACCAACAACAAACAATAGCAACGTATTCGAAACGGTTGTTAACCCGACCTCTCAACAAACGGTGGCGTTGGTGTGTGTGCCAGGGCTGGCAATGCTGGACAAGAGCACATCGGAGGAGACCCTGCGGTTCGTGTTTGACATATTCGACGTCAACAAGGACGGCAAGATCTACCGCAACCAACTCGGGTGCGTGTGCCCCCCTCCCCCCACACGCTCGTCGTGTCACGAACGCGCGCGTTGCTCACCCACACCCCAAACCCACCAATCAATCCAGGTCCATCCTGCGCACCGCCTTCCCGGCCCTCACGGAGGAACAGATCGACGATCTGTTCGCGCGAGTGGATGTCAAGGGATACGGCGCCATCACCTACGGTACCGCCTTCCCTTTTCTCTCTTTTCTCTCTCTTCTCTCTCTTCTTTCCTTGCTTGCGCCTTCCGCGCCATGTCACTCACACGCCGGCCCGGGCGCCAATGTCGCCGCCAGACGAGTTCGTGGAGTTCGCGGGCAAGAATCCAGAGTACGTGCGTCTGTTGCTCGACGTGAGGAAAGAACGGCAGAAGCAGGAGAAGCAGCAGGTTCAAGCCGCCTCCACACCACAGTCCAAGAAGAACGACTAAATATTACCCTTATCCTATCAAGACGACACACATTGAGACTCTGCTTCACCGAACCCTTGTGCAGGTCCCACAATAAACGGAAGAGCTGAATCCAGTTACCCACAAAGGCGTTGTCTGCGCAGGTTGAGGGCAGAGGTGCTCCAATGCTTCAAGTGGAGGACATCCCGACAGCCGGACCTTTACCACTCACGATGGCGAACCAGGTTCGACTCCTGGCCGCTCCAATTAATTTGACTGGGGCGGTGGTGTAACGGCAACACGCCATGGACCGGTCTGTCATCCACGCCTCCGGCAATCCCGCATAAAGATTGCCCCAAGTGAACATCTCATCAACCATGCAGAAACTGTGTTCGCTTGGGGTGCGCGGGAGGCGTGGCCCGTCCTCTCACATAGCTCCATCACCTCCTTTTTCTTTTTAACGTTGCTTGCTTGTATGATACCAGTATGTTACACGGTAACAACACAGAAAGAGTAAGTAAGCTGGGCAAAATGCACGCGTTGTTGAAAATGAAGAACGAAAACGCGGACAAAGAGGTCACCACCACCACATGGCCGTGGTGGCGAGCAGGAGCATCATCCTCATCAGCCTCGGCTGCCCTGACGGGCCGACTTACCCGGGCGCTTGCCTCCTGCTCCGCCGCCACCTCTGCTACCGCCTCGGCCTCCTCGGCCACCGCGGCCACCTCGGCCACCTCTGCTACCGCCTCTGCCCCTGCTCGCCGTTAACGTGTCGGCACGCGTTAGCCCAATGGGTGCGCAAAAGGGGGCGCGTTGCGTGTGTGTCGTGCGTCGTGTGGTGCTGAAGTGGCACTTCGCACCTGGGGGCGCCTCGCCCGAACCCGCCAGACATGTCGGCTGTCGACTCGGCGGTGTTCCGCTTGCTGCCGCGCTTCTTGCCGCCGAATCCGAACTTCTGGTCCTTGGCCTGCCTCTTGCGCGACTGGTTGGGCGCCGGCGAGTCGGCCTTGCGCTTCTTGGACACCTTGTTCTCGGCCTCATCGAGAATGCCCACGTCAAAGTCCTCGCCTGCGCCGCCGGCATCGCCGCCGCCCGACTGCTTCCGGTCCTGCCGCCACTTCTTGACGGCGTCGAGCTGGACCTTCTTGCTCTGCTGCTTCTCCTCCGTCCGCTTCCTCTGCACCTCCTTGCCGTACTTCTTGATCTCTCGCTGCTTGCGCTTCTCCACCGACGCCTCGAGCTGCGTCTTCTCGGCCAGCAGCTTGGCTCGCACCTACACATCCGATGTGAACCACAACCGCACACGCACACGCACATCCGCAGTTTAGCTTCGCACGCAAGGCCTCAAGGTGCGACAAGCAATGACGGCGAGCTGACCTTCTGCATGTGTTCGTCGCTCTTGAGCATCTCGGCAAAGAAGTCATCGGGTCGGCGCCACACGAAGCCCTGCTCCTCGAACGCCTCGATGGCTCGGCCCACAGACTGCATCGCCTGCGCATAACTGAAGAGAGCAGATAAATGTTAGTTTTAATTGATTTTAATTCTCTTTTTGTTTATTCGATTATATTTCTAAATTGCAACGGAAAATGAACCACGATTTGAGTAGAATCGGCGATTTGTGAAAATTGCGAGAGAAACGTACAAGGCAGCCTCACGAGCGAGATCGTCGTTGACAGACGCCATGGTGATGCGATCGGGGGTGATGATCTCGAGGCGTTCGAGCCAGGGCAGGGAACGGCCGCTGCCAAGCACGATGTCCTCGTATCGGCTCATCAGGCCATCGACGTCGTTGATTTGCGGGGGACCCTCCTCCCGAGCCGGTGTGCCGTCCTCTCCCTCCTCTCCATTTTCTTCCGCGACCATCTCCTCTTCCACTACTTCTTGCTCCTCATCTTCTTGGATCTCCTCCTCGACCACCTTTTTGGACGGCTCCGGCACAGCGCCGGCGGGTGCCCTTTGTCGCTTCTTCTTGATCATGGACATGCTGAATTAAATAATAAAAATGAGCTGCGAACGCAGATGAGAGATGAAGAGACAAGCCTTCGATCGGAGCCCGGGCACAGCTGTGCTGTTTTGTCCGGCAAACTTTCCTTTTCTTCTTTTTTTCGTCGAGGCCAGGAAAATGTGAAAGAAAAAGGGCTGGAAATGAAAAACGTGTCACCCTTTGCGCCACTCGTTGTTCGGTGCCTTGCCAAGTGAGTCGGCCAGGCTTGGTTGCGCGCACGCAGTCGAGATGAATCCCGCTGCTTCCACGAGCGGTGCAACGCCTGGTGGCCCTGGCATGCCTCCTGGAGGTCCACAAGACTGGAAGACCAAGATTTCCATGGAGGATCGTCGTCGCCTCATCCAGAAAATGTACGCACATTCCTCGCCCCCCCCCAAGCCTCTTCAGTCTTGGGCACTTCATTTTGTAAAGAGCCTGCCATCTCTCGCTGCTCGTTTTTTATTTTCATTTGTATTTTTATTTTGCATTCTCGTTCGCCTTGCTCTCCACCGTGTTGCCGGTTCTCACTACACGTTGCGTGGTGGTGGTGGTGGTGACAACCCCGTAGTGTGGGCGTGCTGCGGGAATGCGTGACAGAGGGCTCGAACACGGACGATGCCAGCCAAGCGCGCCTCACCTCGCTGGCTGCGCGATTCGAGGACAACGTATACCGGTCCGCCAAGACGAACGAGGAGTACTTCCACCAGATCGCCAACAAGATGTACAACCTCAAACGCAAGAAGGCCGTGCCCGGCGGCGACCTCGCCAAGGCGGGCGCCAGCGCCGCTGCACCGCCGCCGCAAGGCGTGCCCATCGGTCGGCCCACTGCACGTACGGACTCTGTGCTGCGCAGACCCACCACACGCCTTAGAGATCGTTTGCGTTATGACCGGCTGATGATTGTGTGTTGTGTGTGTGGACACGCGTACAGCCAACCAGCAGCCGGGGGCGATCGGGGGCCAGGCTGGAGCGGGACACATGCGACCCGCCGGCCCGTCGATGGGCATGCCTGGCGTCCAGCCGGGCGCTGGGCCTGGCGGCGGCATGGCCAACCCGCATGGCGCCATGGCCGCGGGACCCGTCGGAGTGCCGGGCAACGCTGGCGTGCCAGCCAAGGTACGCGCACTTTCCAGAACGCATTCTTGGCGCCAGCCTCTACACGTGGAGTGCTGACGTCGGACCGGCCGATCAACTAATCAATCGACCAATCGGGTGCGCGGCAAGCAGCCGCCGGGGATGCAGGCTGGTGCGGGGGCGCCCATGGGCATGAAGCCCGCCGGCGGAGTGGTCAACCAGGCGCATCGCCCCGCTCACATGGTACTGCCACCACCACCGCACGTGTTTCCTTCTCTCGCGTGTGCTCATCCGATGATGGTGGTGGTCACCCCCACGATAAATAGGCCGGTCCTAACCAGGCCCAGCAGCACGCAATGATGCAGCAGCAGCAGCAGCAGCAACAACAACAACAACAACAACAAATGCAGCAACAGCAGCAACAACAGCAGATACAGCAGCAGCAGCAACAAATGCAGCAGCAGCAGCAACACCTTCAACAGCAGCAGCAACAACAGCAACAGATGCAACAGCAGCAGCAGCACCTGCAGCAGCAGATGCAGCAGCAGCAGATCCAGCAACAACGGCAGGAACTACAGCAGCAACAACTGCAGCAGCAGCAACAAATGCAGCAAATTCAACAGCAGCAGCAACAGCAGCAGCAACTCCAACAGCAGCAACTCCAACAGCAGCAGCAGCAGCAGCACCAACAACAATTGCAGCAGCAGCAGCACCACAGCAGCAGCAAAAGCAGCAGCACCTCCAGCAGCAGCAGCTTCAAGACAAGAGCGAACTGGAGAGGGCCTACTGGGACAAGGTCAAGCTCATGCAGAACTACATCCGGCCCATGTCCACCATGCTCCGACAGATCGAGCGACTGCTGGAGAACTACGCCGGCGACAAGGCCAAGCAGGTTCGCCCCTTCCCCCGCTCCGCCCCAGTCTCTTATGCTTCGTCTCCCCCCCCCTCCGCTGATGTTTGTTTGCTCGGCCGTGCGTGTGTCGTGCGTGTTGTGTCGGGCTTGGCTGGTGAGCAGGAAAATCTGAAGGCCATCAACAAGAAGATGGTGTGCATCTACAAGCTGCTCCACCAGCAGACGTCGCAGCCGCCCAACCTGCAGCAGTCCCTCGAAGTCCTCGACGCCGCCGAGCGCCAGATCAAGCACTGGCTCCAGCAGCTCCAGATCAAGGACGCCAAGCCCGCACAGGTAACCTACTCACACAGCCAAACCCACACGCACTCGCCCGCCGTGGTTGACCCGTGTGTGTGTGTGGTGTGTGGTGTGTGTCGTGTGGTGTGTCGTGTGTGATTTGTGAAGCCGCAGCAGCCACAGCAGCCACAGCAGCCGCCGCAGCCGCAACAGAATGCCGTGGCACAGCCCCAGCAGCCGGGCGCGTCATGGAACCCGCAGCAGGCCGCCTGGCAGCAGCAGCAGCAACAGCAGCAAATGCACCCCGGCCAGACCCAATCGCCGCCCGCCATGCACCCACAAGTCGTACGCGCACGCCTGCCCGGGCCGTGCTCGCGCCCCCATACTCACCTTCTTCGTTCTTCTCCTTCGTTCTTCTTCGTTCTTCTGCAGGCGGCCGGGTTCGCCCTCGGACCGGGCGGACCTGGGCAGGCCAAGCCGCTGTCGCCAGCGGTGCGCACGACGCCCAGCCCGCCGTCCATCACCACCCCGCCCGCCGGTGTTGCCAAGCAACCGTTGCCCCACGCCACCGCCGAGTCCTCGGCCGCGCCGTCCGCTGCAGCCCCGCTCCCACGTACCGCCCCAATCTGCCCCAATGGCTTACATATCTGGGCCTGCTGACCCGCCGGTGGTGGTGGCTGGTGGCTGGTGGTGGTGCAGCGATGGCCAAGCCGCAGAAGAGCACCTTCCAGCGCTTCGTGGAGACGGTGAAGGCCATGGACTCGGCTTCGCCGCAGGTGCTCCAGCAGGCGGCCCACGCCTTCTCCACCTCCCTCGAGCACGTCACGCGCGGCTCCTGCCCCGCCTCGCTCTTTGGTACTATTCTCTACTCCCCCCCCCCTCCTCCCTCCCTCCAATTTGTGCTTTTATGTGCCCTGCCTGACACGTCATCTCTCGTCTACAGAGGCCAACCTGCCCGACGTCGCGGAGGACGCCGCCAGCGGCCCCTTTTGGTTCCGTACGTTACACACCACACACTCACACGCACGGCACACACGACACACACACACGACACACACAGAGAAGAGGGGGGATGTGCCGCGTGGCTCTGGCTGACTTTCGGGTGCTCTTTGTCGCGTGTTCGCACTTAGTGGAGGACGGCGATGCAAAGCTGCAACGCGCCGCCAAGCGAAGAAGGGTGCAGGGAGGCGGCTCGGAGAAGAGCGAATTCCCTGTTCTGCTCACTTCCCACGAGTGACTGGTTCCCATCAATCTGCGTGCATGTACATACCACCACGATGGTTACTTTGTTGTTATTTCCTCTGCACCAACACCGCCGGTTGATGGTAATGAGTGTTGGGTACTGTCACGCACACAGACACTACTGGTCGTGGACCCTGATGTGGGTTGTGGGTGAAGGACGTTCTGCGTCTTATTCATACCATGATCAGCTTGGGCAATGTTCTTTCTCTATTATAATTCACAATTATTGTCTTGCGTGGTGCGTGGTGTGCTCCCAACTTGAGGCCTTTCAACCGCGCTTGGCGACGCCGCCCTTGGACGAGGGCAGGTACTTCTTCTGCTCCTCGAGCTCGGTCTCCATCCACCAGATGGCGCCGAGGGGCGAGCCGGGCTTGGCCTTGACCTCCTCGAGATAGGCCTCGGCCTCCTCCACCTTCTGGCGCGCGTCGTCGAGCGCGGCCTCGGCGGCGCGGGTGGCGGCCTCGAAGGGGGCGCGCGCCTTCTCGGCGCGCTTGAGCGCGGCCTCGAGCGTGATCTTGGCCTTGCGCAGCGGCAGCGGGTCCTCGGCCAGGTGCTGCGCCAGCTCGGCCTTGGCCTTGTTCTGCTGCACGATGCCGCCCTCCGTGCTCTTGCGCTGCAGCTCGGCCGTGCGGCTGTCGCGCGCCGACTCCTGCGCGTTGACGTCGGCCAGCGCCGCGTCCACCTCCTCCTGCGCCGCCTTGAACGGCGCCTCCTGCAGGCGCGCATAGGCCGCCTGCTTCTCCGACTCCTTGAATGCGGCAGTCACACCGTCGAGGAGGGCCTGCGCCTTGTTCAGCTCGGCACTGTTGTCACCTGCACATAGAACGCCACCACCAGCCAACCCACATTTTATTAATAAGTTTATACTTACATATCATTAATCATTTTCATACTATTTTGTGTTGTGAAGCAGAAAAGAGCGAAGGGGGAGGTACCGGCCGAGTTGACGAGGACGTGCCAGTCGACTTCGTAGCGCCAGAGGATGTAGTGGGTGAGGGGCACGGCCTTGGGCCGCTCGGTCTGGCCGATGGCGCCGGTCTTCCTCAGCCGCTCGCGCAGGGCCACCACCGTGAGGGTCTCGCCGATCTGTTCGAGGAACCGGTGCGCGTTGAGCTCGTCGAGGGCCGTGCCCTCGGCGTGGCGCTGGGCGTCGAGGTCGGCGCAGAGCTGGACGTGCTTCCACAGCTTCTCGGCCTCGGCCTGGAACTGGTCCCAGAAGGCGTTGAGGAACCACACGGCCTGCTCCTTGTAGGTGCGATTGCACAGGTCGGCCAAGCGCTCGAGATCGTTGGAACCAGCCAGTTTGCCCGCCATGGTTGTGTTTTGATTTGTGTGGAATTGAGATTTGTGGTGTGGGGGCAGAGGTGCCTCTGTTGTTGTCTAATTAGGTGGATGACGTGGATGTCGGCACGTGGGCCTGATTGGACGTCGGAGCAACCCAGAAAGAAGGTCCAGGGCGACAAGAAGAGGCCTTTTAATTTGATTTGTTGTTGTGGCCACGACAACAAAGTGAAAGCATCTAAACCTGCTCCACTCCACAAACAGAAGAGATGTCGATCAAGCTGAGCGGTTCGAATGACTCGGAGAAGTTGGCCTCGCTCTGCCAGCAGACCTACAAGAACCAGGCCATCTGGTTCCTCAACGCCTTCTGGGACCAGTTCCAGGCCGAGGCTCCCAAGCTCTGGAAGATCGTCGGTCAGTGCGCTGACCTCGATGCCCAGCGCCACGGCGATGGTGCGCCTCCCCCCACTGCATCAACTTCGCTCTTTTCTTCGTTTTCGTTCTTCCCCCCCCCGGCAACTAAACCTAACTTGTCCGGCGTTTCCGTCGGACGACAGGCAACGGTCTGGACGAGGTGCAGGCCCACCGTCTCCTCGAGCTTCTCGGCGAGACCCTCACGGTGGTGGCCCTGCGCGAGCGGCTGAGGAAGACCGGCGCCATCGGCAGACCGAGCGACCCAAGACCGTGCCCCTCACCCACTACATCTTGTGGCGCTACGAAGTCGACTGGCACGTCCTCGTCAACACTACCGGTACACACTCGCCCATTCATGGCTCCTCGTTTAAACTGCATGCATAGTGAGGGCTCACCCGATTGGTTGCAATGGCATGCATGACACATCGCAGGCGACAACAGCGAGGAGATCGCCAAGGCGCAGCAGCTGCTCGACCAGGTGTCGGCCGCCTTCCAGGAGGCGGACCGCCAGGCGCAGCTCTCGCGCCAGGCCGAGGCCCACGCCAAGTCCGAGGAGGCCCAGGCCATCAGCAAGGAGAACTACGCCCGCGAGCAGGAGGCGCCGTTCAAGGCGGCGCAGGAGGAGGTGGACGCGGCGCTGGCCGACGTCAACGCGCAGGAGTCGGCGCGCGACAGCCGCACGGCCGAGCTGCAGCGCAAGAGCACGGAGGGCGGCATCGTGCAGCAGAACAAGGCCAAGGCCGAGCTGGCGCAGCACCTGGCCGAGGACCCGCTGCCGCTGCGCAAGGCCAAGATCACGCTCGAGGCCGCGCTCAAGCGCGCCGAGAAGGCACGCGCCCCCTTCGAGGCCGCCACCCAGGCCGCCGTCGCCGCGCGCCAGGCTGCCGAGCAGGCGAGGCGCGAAGCCGAAGTGGCGCGCCAAGCCGCCGAGGCCGCGCTCGACGACGCGCGTCAGAAGGTGGAGGAGGCCGAGGCCTACCTGGCCGAGGTCAAGGCCAAGCCCGGCTCGCCCCTCGGCGCCATCTGGTGGATGGAGACCGAGCTCGAGGAGCAGAAGAAGTACCTGCCCTCGTCCAAGGGCGGCGTCGCCAAGCGCGGATAAGTGCTGTGGGCGCTAGGATGTGCGCTGAGTATGGCGCGAATGTAGAGTAAAGACAAACACATCACTTGTTATGCGCCGCCTCATGTGTGTACACGAGCAGTACCTGGTGTGTGGTCACCATGCCTCCGCTTCATCGTCGTCGGAGATGCGCCAGCATTCGCTCGTTTCTTCTACTTCGGCCGTGTGGTGCTCCAGAGCGCACAGCTCCTGCAACAGGCTCTCCTCCGTGTAGCCAGCCTCTTCTCGGTCTCTAGGTCGGCACTCGCCTGGTGGATCTGTTGTCATGGCTGTAGTTGCGGACGGCGGTGGTGATGAGGGCGGTGGCGGTTCTCTTCTTCGTTTGCTCATCCACCCGCCGCTGGTCGCCAAGGCTGGCGTGTTCTTCCGATCTGTCGTTGCGCTTTTCTCCCGCTCGCCCTCCGCTCCTCCGTTCCTGGTCATTTCGGCCGCAGGTCCCCCATCAACGTTGGCCAGGCGTTTCTCTTGCACTTCCGCTTCCGCATCTTCTTCTTTCTCTTCGTCGTCCTCTGCGGGCACCTTGCGCCGGGCTACATGGTGTCGTTCCTCCGTGGCCGCCGCCGCTCGTATGCCTGGGTCGCTCAGCGCCCTCCTGGTCGGTCGCGTGCGTGGCGATCCCTGGAGCTGTCGCGCTGGTTCGGGCGCCGCCGGGACTGGTCGCTGTTGTTTGCTCCTAGGGCGGGGTCGCACCGGCGGCGATCCGTCAAGTGGTCGCTTCCGCGAGTTGGGGCGATCGAGAGCGGCCATGATAAAGTCCTCGCAGAAGTCCGGCTCCGTGGTCGTGGCCGTGGTTCGCTTGAGCGCGGTGGTGAGCCGTCGGTTCTTCACCACCCTCCGTTTCGGCTCCGGCGGCTGGTCGTCATATTCAGCCTCGCGGGCCAGGGCTACGAGCGACGACGCCGACAGGTGCCGGTGCAGGGTGGTGGTGGTTGTCGTTGTGGTGGTCACGGGTGGCCGTAGGCGGCAGGCCGCCGATGATGGGTCCGCAGCTCCGCTAGCGGAGGCCGCACCGCCCACGTTCGTCAGACACGACGAAGTGAGTCTCTTCAGCGCCACCGCCGAGCACTCGGTCAGCGGGACCAGCCCGCGCGGCTGCAAGAACGACACGAACACCTCCAGCTCCTCGAACGACGAGTGTATCGAGTAGAGCACGTGCTGAATGTGCGCACAAATGGTCACAGGTGACAGGCACCACGTCAGCACTGCGCACACTGTCCACGCGCGACGTCGTGGAGCCCAATCAGCGCATTGAGGGGCGCGGGAGTAGGGCTGGGTACCCAGATCCCGTGGGCGTAGCAGGGCCTGGTCTGGTAGAGTGCGGGGTTGCCCCGCCCGTTTCCCTGCTGCCCGAACCACTGGGTGGACTGTAAAAGAGGGTTCGGGAGGTCAGATCAGACGCAAAGCGATCCGATTTGCGGTTACGGCGGTGGGGGCTGGAGGGGGAGATGCGTACGGGACGAATGTAGAGGGCATCGGGCTCGAGGAGAACCTCGGTCCGGTTGGTGTAGCGCTGGTTCTTGAGGAGGTGGAATCTAGACTCGAGCGGATCGGCAGCGAAGATCTTGGCCCTCTTGAGCTCGGGGACGCACTTGAAGGACTCCCGCAGCTTTTCATCTTCGACGAAGATCTGCATGCACAATCCCACCGCCGCGCAAGCGTTGAGACCCCAGGGGGTACTCAGGCGAGGCGTGGAGTACTACTCATGGCCCTTGTGTGTGCGTGTGTGTACCTTAGTCTTGAACTTTTCTGCCACGGCGACCAGCACGTCTTGCGTGCCCAGCATCTCGCATTCGAGGTACACCTGGCAAAAGAGGCAGAAGAAGGGGGTTCAGCTGCCCAGGGCCTACCCTCGATCAGCCAGGAAAGTTGGTTGATGGCCGCACCTGGACGTTGTGGGGCTGCGAGGAAATGATCTGGAGGACTTGAGCTATGGCCTGCTCCTGGAGTGTGCGGGTCAGGCTCCGCCAACGCTGGCCCACGTTGGCCCGCAAAGGGGAAGTGGCAGCGGTGGTACCTTGGGCGGGAAGGCAGACCAAAAGGGTGAGCAGAACGTGGTATCGATGAACAGCTTGTCGACCATGCCCTGCGCCCGCTTGATGACGGGACACGACAGCATGCCGCGGTTGAATCTAAAGTCCCCTGCAGCCGAACAACACGGGCGCATGTGAGTGGTGTGTGCTCAGCCCATGAAACCTCGGCCGAGCAGCGACGCGTACCGGTGTGGAAGTAGACCCCGAACGCACCCTCGAAGAGGAACATGACCGAGCCGGGGCAATGGCCAGCGTCCGTCAGCCACACCTTGACCTCCGCTGAGTAGTGCAACCAATCATGCTACTCAGAACAAAGAGCAGAGGGTGGAAGGCGTGTCGCACTTGCCAGGAGATCAGGTGTGGAGGTCGTGCCAGGAGGGCTGCTGCCCGTGTGTCGCAGGTCGGGGAGTCGAAGGTGGTGAGGCCCACCGAGTGCCAGTACGTGGACGAGGCCGGCCTCGACCAAAGCCGGAAACTTGTGCCCCAGCAGCCGACCAGTGGTCTCGCTGCAGTAGAGCGGACCTCCCTTCCAACCTTTGCTCAGCCCAGCGTAGTGGTCTACGGGGGGGGGACAGGGGGACACGTGTCAGTGGACAACCCCCAAGGCCATTCAAAGCTCGATTTGCGCCCAGATGAGGCGCTAAAAATCGTGTAGTACCTGCGTGGAAATGGGTGAGGAAGTAGGCCGCAGCGCCACGAACCTTAAAGCAGTCCACGGCCAAGCGCGTATTGGGCAGTACAACCCCCGTGGCGACTCCTACCGCTTGCGCCCTCTCCTCCTCATCCTCCATCTTGTGGATCTCGGGAGTATATCTATTTCCAGTAAAAAATTCGGTGTCCTGCCGTCGGCAGAACCGAAAAGAGGAAGCGGCCTTTCAGAGTTGGTGAAGAGGAGTGCGACGGCCGTGGTCGGCGTCGACCTGCAGGTCGACCTCGAGGTCAAGGTCGTCGATCTCTGCGGGGAGTTCGATGATGTCGGACGATTGCGGGATGCACAGACGCGATTCGAGCCAGCGGAAGAAGAGCGAGACCAGGAGCGCCGCGGAGAGGACCCAGAGCAGGTGCTTGTAGATCATGTGGGAGTAGGCGAAGTGGACCGCGTGCATGCCGTTCATGTTGTGGCCGATCTCCTCCTTGTTGGCCTGGATGAAGAGCGAGACGGCCATCTCCCACCACCACACGCCGTTGAAGAAGAGCGCGAAGGCGGTGATCAGCGGGAAGACCGTCTCGTAGCTCTTCTGGTTGGTGTAGGCCGGATGGATGCCCACCAGCGTCTCCTGCGCGGCGTCCGAGCGCGAGCGCACCAGCTTTCGGCAGCAGCAGCGGAGCAAGTCGGGAATGCCGAGGAGGTAGAAGCTGCTCGACAGCTGGCGACCGCTCTGGCGATATGCGACGGACAGGTCGTTCACCTTGGTGTGGTGCTCGCTGCCCAGGTGGAGATTGACGAGATACTCGGCCGAGCGCGAGACGCCGTACAAGAAGAACAAAAAGGCTGTCACCTGCGAAACAAAGGTGAGCAATGAGCACAGTTTACGAAAGAGGGGAAAAAAGGGCACCTGGTGGCTGAAGGTCAGCAACTCGTCGGGCTGAGGATGAGCGGTGAAGTACAGGGCGATGAAGCACAGGCCAGCAGGCAGTGCCAAACCCCAGCCGGGTGCTGCACACGCCACATGGAACCGAATGAGCGAACAATGAGCACTAATTCTGATTGCTGTACCGGGGGCTGTGAGGGTACCCTTTAGAACTTTGTACTGGTGGAGGAGGGTGAGGAGGCCAGCCATACTCACCATGGAGGTGATGTGGATGTGGTCTTGGTGTGATTCTCGCACGTTGAAGATCTCATGATTCACGATAACGCCGTCCAGGTACTCCAAGAACGCTCCCAGCGCTCTACACAACCCAAATTAGGATGGAGTTGGAAGTGGCCTGGAAGTTAAAGAGGGGGCGTAAATGTATACCCATAAAAGGCAAAGCCGAATGCCTCGAAAGTGATCCAAAACTGTGAAGTCCGCAGCTTGCGGAGGAATGAAACGTCGCTGGCCCGGAGGAAGTGCACAACGCCCAGCATGAGCATCATGGTGCCTGTGCCCAGCCCCTCAACGTCACTTCAAAGTGACGGGGGGGGGCGAGCAAATACAAGAAAGTACCTGGGAAGGCATGCCCGCGAAAGTTGCCCATTACTCTGAGGATGGGAGAGGTGAAGTTGGGTGAGGTTGTAGTAGTCTTAGGGACGAGGGTGGGGATGGCGTGGTGCTTTTGCACTTTCTTTCTCACCTCTTCCTTCACGGCCCGGACCGGTCGGGATGTATGCTTCGTGTTGTGTCTCGACCGAAGCTCCACCAAATTTCCCCCTCTTCAGCTCTGCGCTTTGGCGGTGAGTTTCTTTATCTTCCTTTTCTCTACTCACATTCCAAGCCATGGACATTTTTTTTTATTTTTGTAGACGGGGAGATGCCCGCAAATGCAGGACTGACGCCGTGGCGCTCTCCCCACGTCTGTGGCTGCTGGCAACGAGCAGCTTTTAAATGAAGGTTGCGTCGTACAGGAGGAGGGGGAGGGTGTGCTGGACGCCGGTTGCGTGGGGTTGGCTGGCGGGGCTGGCGTCAGTGACCGGGGGAGGCCGGGTACCTGCTAGCCTAGGGTGGGAGGGGGGAGGGGGTTGCGCGGGCGGCGTGGGCGGGGTTTACTAGTTGGTCCGTCCCGCGTGTTGGCGTGCGAGGGGGAGGCGGGGAGTCCGCAAGTGTAGGGGCGTCTGGGGGGGGGCTGGGGGGCGGGGTGCATGAGGGCATGGCAGCGCTGGATCCATACGGTGTGAGCACCTTTAGCTATACGGACAGCAATCCTATGAATGAGCGCTTTCTTGTTCTTGACGCCGTAGAAGTCAAGGCTTTTCTTGAGGGCCTTGGGAATGTATCCCAGGGATACCCCCCATGTGCTTGTTGTAAGTGTTCAGCTTGCGGAAGGGTTCAAACGTGGTGAGGTGTAGTGGAGCGTGGTCGCAGAACCATAACGGCAAGCGGTGCACCGAGTTGGTGTTGGCGGTGGCTTCCGCGGTGATCATGTCGCGGACGTCGCTGGCAGTGCCCTGCATGATGTCTTTGTTGAAGGGGCATTGGGGCAGGAAGGGGTGGGCCCGTCGTTTCCTTCCCAGGGCAGTTAGGGCACGTTTGTGTACTGTAACGGCGTTGGCGGCTGCACCATGTTTTGAGCCCGTTGGGGTGGCTGGCAACCTTGGCGGGGGGGGGTACGTGGGGTGGGTTAAGGGTCGTCCGCTTGCCAGTATGTGTGAAATTTGACGCTGAGAACGCTAAGCGCACCGTACCTGGCCTTGTGTAGGAAGTCGCTGAGCCTACTTTGCGTGGTTCCCGCTTTCGGACTGAGGGCGGCGTGGGTGGTTTTGTAGTCGGTGTCGGCGTCCCGGAGGAGCAGCCCGCGGGCGGGTTTGCCACTCTGGAGTACTCTCCAGTTTTGGGAATGGTGGGCTAGCGCACGCTTGCGCACGTTGCCTCCGACTTCAACCCCGCGCCCGTCGAAGAGAGTGACTGGGTTGGCCTGGCTGTAGATGGCCCATCTGTCAAAGAGGGGGGGTTGATTGTGGCCCTCATTGGCTAGCTTATCCGCTTCGTCATTGGCGTCGGTCCATCGGCTGAGGTCTCCATGTAGCGCATTTTCGAGGAGCTCCAGCTTATGGTTAAGCGCCTGGACAGCTTCCGACCCTTGCGCTTGAGCCTTTGTCTTCTTGTCTTTGATGTGGCTGTATATGTGTTGGAAGGTGACGCTCTTACCAAACTCTGCTTTGATGGCCTTGATGAGAGAGTGGATACGCAGGGTGACCTGCCGAGCCATGTGTTGCTGCTGCTTGCTGGGTCCCCACGAGTGGTAGTGGCGGATGATGTCAATGGCAGCCTTGGAGTCCGTGACCACCATAATGTTGTGGCCCTTGGGCATAAAATGAGAGTGGCCTCTATAGCGTAGAGTTCTGCAAGTGTGGATACGGGTTGGATGGGGAGTGAGAATGATTTATTGTGTCATGATTTTTTCCCGAGGTACATTGAGCCGGCGGCCGACAAACCAGTGCACAACCCATCCATGAAGACTGAGATGGTGTCAGTGGGGTAGTGGTAGTGGTAATCAGTCTTTTCTTCATCCTTGATCAGTGTGCGGTGCATTTCGGTCACCGCCTTTTCAATATTGAGGATGGTGCTGACCCGGTTACTAACCATTTGCAAGTTGGGTATACAGGCAGCACATTGCAGGTCACAGTAGTACCCCTCTGACACAGGGACCCCCAGTACTTGCTCTACGCTGTGCTTATCCATGAGTTTGTGGTGGTGGGTGAGCTGGCTCCAACAGGTAATGCCCCTGCGCACTAGCTGTCTTGCCAGCTGTGGATGATCCACTGCGTGGCCAACAATGTCCACATCCCTGATTTTGGGCCAAGCAGTGAGGCCAATGGCTTTGAGGGCGTCAAGCCAGTTGGAGACATTGCTGTTTGGTATCGCATATGCATGTGTCCACGTGGCTGTGGTGGTGTGTTTACTCAGGCTGTGGGAATTCAGCTCATGAAACATGGAGGCACACATAATGGCAGCCTGAAGGTCAAGTAGACTGACCAGGCCACGACCCCCTTCCTCAACAGGCATGAAGAAGGGCTCATGATCTTGGCAGGCATGCGCATGGACTGCCGGAGCGTGGCGAGGGTGATGTTCTGCAGTGTGTGCAGGAACTCTGCAGGGTACCTAACTACGCCCATGCTGTACCCAACGTAGGCGTTTGTGACCATGTTGCTGATCATGATCTTGTTGTTCATGCTAAGGCACTTGTGCTAGAGGAGTACTTGGTACTTGGTCACTTTATTCATAATATACTTCATTTGCTCATTCCAAATCATGTCTAGGTTCAGCCACACCCCCCCCTACCCATGATCTTGGCACTTTAGGGTCGTTTGGCCAAAAGTGCATCACAGGTGGTGGTGATGGCGTTTTTGATGGCCAGGAGCTTGTTGGTGGGGTTGTGGCGCAGGGCGGGCTCCTGTTCAGTCTGGTTGGCGTAATTGTGCAGGAGGGTCATCTGGAAGAGGTGTTTGTGACTAGTGTGGGCCAACTCCTGTGTGCTGTATTTATGCATGGAGCAGTTGGTGGCGCCTGGCAGCAGCAACTCAGTGTGGTCCAGCCACAGAGTCACTGAGGCCGGGAAGTGATCTGAGTCAATGGACATGGTGTAATGGATGTCTGCATCAATTATGTGAAGGCTGCTAGGGACTAGGATGTAATCAAGACATGACAGGTACATGGGTGCAGAGTTGTCCACTGAACAGTTAGGGGCGGCCACGCCTGTGAAGGGGGCTGGGATATCTGGTCCAGGGGTGTTGGTTGCACATGTTGAGGTTGGTGGGGCGCCAGCACTGTGCTTGGTGCTGCACAGGGCTGAGCTGCTGCGCTGAAGGAAAGAGTACTTGGGCTTTTTAGGGTGTATGTGTCTGAAGCTGTCCACCAGCCCAATAGCAGGGCCAGCAAGGGCTTGTAGTGCTTTGCTGGGCTTGTAGGTGAGCAGTGTAGGGTGTATGTCCATGCTGTGTGTGGTGGCATTCAGGTTGCCCCTATGATATTCAGCCATCCTGCAGCCCAGCACTGGCTAATGATGGGGATCAGACATTTAGCCATCCACACTTCATTTATTTTTTTGCCCTTGGCTGGGGCGTAGGCATTGATGAGTAACATGTTGTGGTAATTGATGGAGAGTGACAAGCCCATGAGCCTCTTGTTTTTGAAGCTCATGCCATTTTTGACTTTGGAAATTTTATGGTTTAGCACATACTGAGTGACGTCCTTGTTAATCATAATGGCCATGCCTCCCTCCAGTCTGGCCATCTTGAGAGGTAGGTCTTCTATTTTTTGTGCAAGCTGCATGTTGGTGATGGTACCTTTGCCAACTGGCACAAGAAGTGGGACACACTATGCAGCCAGCTGGGCACCCCCAAGAAGGGCTTCACCCCCCACTGGGGCACAAGCTCCAGCTCAAGCAACGCTCCAGCACCTTCCCCCTATGCCCCCTACCCTCAAACCAGCCCCCCACTCCAACTATGAGACCACCTGTAAGTATCTCAGAGAGGACATTGGTGTACTCCATCAGGTGGTTGTGGTTTTCAATTGGGATGCCAAAGCATCTCATAAGTGGGTTGTACTTGGCGTTGATGATGTTGAAGTGGAGGTCCAACCAGGTGAGTAGCTCACACCCCTCAACACTGTGTCCAGAAAAAGGTGCCAGTGGCACCTTTTGTTAAGTAAAATCTGTACAAGTGATATCTGTGTCTGTGCAGCGAAAGCAGTACTTTTGTGAACATGGTGTGTGAGTGGTTTTGGCAAAATATGTACAGAGAGTGGCAAAACAGGGAAAAATGGTGTTGGTCATGGTAAAAGCAGATGGGGCCAAGGAAGAATTTCAAGGCATAAGTCTAAAAAAAGGGCTAATGTATTTTGTTGGAATGAGGAACAGAACAGAGTGGAGGGAAACATTAGCCAATGACTTCCACACTTTCTGTGGACTGGAAGAGGAGGAGGAGCTGGTCTTGGGTGTGAGAGGGGCAAGGGTAGGATGTGAAGTTAGGCCTTGTAGGAAGGAAGTGATGGCTGTGAGATCTGACTCCTCCAGGAATTTAGAGTGGAAGGTGAGGAGCCAGTTGCTGAGAGAGGAGATGTTGCCCTCTGCTATGGGGGTAGAGGAGAGGCAGACAAAGCTGGAGTAAAGGGCAGCACAGAAGGAGAGGAAGTAGGTGGGATTTGGCTGATAGAGAATGTGGTAGGGGGTGGTGGGCGATGTGATGGGGTGGGGAGAAGGATTGGGAAGCTCTAAGCTCTGGATGAGGAAGCTGTAGAGGCTGATGTGAAGCGCAGTGTGGTCTGATGATTGAGCAGTGAGGAAAGCAGGAGCAGAGTGGACAACCTCATGTGTTGGGTGTGGGATGGGGATGTGGTGCAGATAGCAGAAGGGTTTGGATGGTGTCACTGGCCAGAGGATGCCAGATGGTGGACCCTCTTGTGGCTGAAGATGAGAACATTGAAGCCACTGATGAGAGGTTCAGAGGTGGGCATGGAGCTGGAGTAAGTTGGGGAGCTGTAGTAGAAGTGGAGTAGGCAGAAGACCTGGAGGGTGGAGTGTGACTCAAGTGAGGTGATGGCGTTGGCAATGTTGGAGGGAGATGAGGAGATGTAGAATCCAACACCATAAGACTTCAATAGGCAAGTTGCTGCATCATTGATGTTGAGAGGAATGTCCACACTGTGGATGGTAAAGTCATGCATGTAGATCTACACCTGTGGAAGAAAAAAAATGGTGGACATCAGGAATAAGTGAAAAACCTATGCACATTGGGGAAAAGAGTCTACAGATAAAAACCTGATGTGGAAAAGTGTTGACAAATAAAAAACCTATGCGCATCAGGAAAACAATGCAGGCCTATAAACACACCAGCCATTCATGGAATTGCATTGGTTGGCCAAGAAGCTTGGTGAGCAGCTTGGTGAATTGGGGGAGATACTTTTTCTGGAGAGCAAGCTCTGCCTTGTGCTTGATGGTAGATGGCGAAAAGACTTTTCCTCTTCAGCCTTACCCTTGCCACATTTCTTGGTAGCTGTAAAGAACAAGCATGTGGTGAGCTTGGAACTTTACCAGCAAAATGAAAACATACTGGTTGGGGTGGTCAGAGTGGTGCCAGAAGCTTCAGTGGCAGTGGGTACCACAGGCTGAAGTCAGAAAATAGTGGTGTAAGTGAAAGTAATGGGGGGTGAATTGGAACAGGAAGGAGTTGATTGTACCATTTTCCCCTTGGCCAACACAGAAAGACACCAGCACTGTTTGCTTGTGGATGTTGAGGCAAGGGAGGCCTCCTCTGCTCAAGAAGCTGCGGTGGCACATGCAATCTCCCCTTGTAACTGGCAAGGTGTGGTCTCCTCTGCCTCATTGCTGAGAAGTTTCAACTGGAATGGGTGCTTGCAGAACGTGTCAACAACTTCAGAGGTGATGCTGTGGGGCTGCTCAATCTCAATGTTTTTACCACACAGTGCAATGTATTCCACAACACAGATCCAGTCCCAGATGTGGTGAAGCTCCTCAGGATCTTTGCAGCAGCAGTCAGCCTCTGTGGCTGCATGAACAGCCTGACAAAAGGCCTCCATCTGCCTTTTGATCATGCTCCAGTGGTTGGTGATTAGTGACCAGAAGTTCTCTGGCAAGAGGGAAGTAGTTAGACTTGTGGGGAGAAGAACAAAAGAACTAAGAAGAAAGGACATACTCTTGGAAGGGGCTTGGTGTTGATAGCGCTTATAATGATGAAGCATGGCGATCATGTCATTGGCACTCAATTCCCTGAAGGCACCAGAGTTGAGGTTGTCAAGGGAGATCCTCTGGAATGAGGTGATTGAGTTCCTTGATAAGACTGGAAAAGGGGAACAGTTAGCAAGGACTCAAAACAAAGGTGAAGAGTTAGAGTAGGTTTTTTATTTGTCAACTCATTACCCCAATGCACATCAGTTTTTTCTGTCAGCATTATTGATTGCCCCTTTTGTTCACCTTCCTAACTTCATCTTCAAATTTCAGTCAACTTTCTGGTTTTCTTGAGCAGGCTTACCAATCCACCAGCCCAGCTCCTTCCCTGCACACCCTTGAAACTGTTTGGGACTGGAAGAGCTGGCTTGGAAATCACATGCTCCCAACTGACCTGTGATAACTTGATTTTTGATGGACTCACAGCTCACCCCATCACTAATCCTCTCCTTGATGGTCCATTGTTCTGTCTCCAAACCAGGGTCAAGGTTGTCCACACATGGACTACACCCCAAGTCCAATGTTTCAACTTTGCTCCTGGTCAGTGGGTTGCTGTCCAGGCTGATGCTGATGAAGACACTCAGGACTTTTGGATATGCAAGATCATCAGTGTTCTCCATAAGAGGCTCCATGTCCACTGGTGGAACTTCACTAATGGACACTGGACTGACCATGGCTCAGAAAGCACTGTTCCAATGGGGTCTGTTTTAGCTTGTGGCTTTGACTTTAATGCCAACACTGGAGTTCCCCCACCCACCCTTCAAGAAATATTTAGACACCTGTAAATACAACTTCTCTTCTCTGTGTACATTCAAATTCCACAGTGTTTTTATCTCATGTACACCTGTTTTTAGTTTCATTAAAAAGTACCACTGTCACCTTTTTCTGGACACAGTGTTCCTCCTCCTTCATAGATGGACCATGAATTAGTAGCCACTGGTCAGTAATGTCTTCATCTTCATCTTCATCTGAGGTGACGGAGATCTCATCATCATTGGGCAGTGGGGTTGGGCCAGCCTCCAGCTCAGTGATGAGGCAGTTGGTGTTGTCCTCATCTGATGCTGAGTCAGAGTTGGAGTTGATAGTTCTTCTCTTACGCTTGCCCTGCGCGCCATAGCGTTTGGGCATGACTTGTGAGGGTGGTGGGGCGGTAGGGAGGTGAATGGGGGTGGGAGAATGAGCGTGGTGGCGTCTACTTATGTACAGGAGGGGGTGGGCGTGTGTCACAACACGTAGTCTTATTGAGGGGGTAGGGGGTGTACAGTAGGTTCGTCGGTGTTGATCATCTCCATGATTGGCGGATGGTGGCAGCGGGGTGGGGGATTGTGGGCTTGGGCTCGTGGGCTGTTCGCGTGGGAATGGAGGGTCGCAGGCACAACAGGCATAGGGAGTACGGGGGTAGTGTACAGATGTGTGGAGTCCAATGTGCGGGGCAGCGTATGGTGTAGCGGCGTGTGTGGGGGTCGCATGTGTGGGGGTAGGGCGGAACGGGGGTGTGGGGCGTAATGCGTTTGGCTTACGTGTGGGCACGTTGGGTGGTGGGGGAGGTGGCGGGCCTGTAGGTGCGCGGGGGGGCATGGTGTATATGGTACGGGGGGTGCGGGGGGTGCCAGTGGGGTTGGAAGTATGTCAGCGTTGAGGATGCAACGTGAGTAGGGGTGGCGTCGGGGTATGTCCATCTTTTTCTTTTCATCGTGGTGGTCTGCAATGGGGTGCGGGGCGGCCGCAAGGGTACTTTTATTGGGGTAGTGGGGAAACAAAGTCAGGAAGACATAGTCCTGCATGGCGGGTTTGGTGCCCCCGAGCACGGGTTGATGGGCGTTGAAGTGCACGATTTGATGAAGTAATTAAGAAGGAATGTGAATGCGTTGGAAATCAACAGTATGAGACAACTGGGTCCCTGGCGAGCGTATAAAGCCTGCTCGAAGGCGTAGAAACGGGGGTGTACCTGGTTTCATTCGGGCTCTCCTGCGTCCTCTTCGTCTGGTCCATCTTTTTCCGCCTTCAAAAAATGAATTTCTCCAAGCCATGGACATAGCAAACATTCCTAACATGTTTGCTCCGGTTTTCTTTTACGGCAACCAATTATTGTAGACTAATTGGCTCCACGCGTCGTAAATTCGACTTAGGACAACCCACACAAGAAAGACCGGCAGCAGCGGTGGCCCAGCGATCCATCCCGAGCGGAAAAGCACACTCGCCATCGCAGGTACCGCTGCGCCTTCCCATGGTTTACACTTCTTTGTTTAGCCCTTTAAAAAAACGAACAAAAAACGAACGGAAAAAAGAATGAACAGGGGGGGGGGTCGAATCTCGCGTCTTCTCTATTTGTTTGTTTTTCTAAACGCAATTTATGGCCGGATGCCTCTTTTGACGTTCTTCTTCTTCTTCTCTCTCCCCCCCCCCAATCAATCCACGCCACGAGCAGGAGAGGAGCTCCTTTGCTCGATTATATTTTCATTTTAAGCTTCACTCGGAGCCAAGAAGAAGTAGCGAAGAGAAGAGAAGCCAAAAATGTCGTACGACTACCTGGCCAAGGTCGGGCGCGACTTGCCGCCCCTGGTGGAGGTGTGCCGCGGTCTCGAAGTGAAGGTGCAGCAGAAGCTCAACCGGCAGGACTACGACGCCGCGCTCAGGCGCGAGTGGGACGACGCCCTGAAGAAGGCCGAGACCAAGCTCCGCCAGTTCGTCACCCTCAAGGACCGGCTCGACAAGCAGAACGGCGACGACGCCGCGGGCATGCTGACCGGCGCCAAGGTGCCCAAGCTCAACGTGCCCGAGCTCGAGGCCGAGCTCGCCAGCCTCAAGGAGCGCGTCGGGCGGCAGCTCACGTCCCTCGAGCGCCTCGGCTCGCTCGAGAGCGCCATCGACAAGGAGCAGGAGCGCGTGCGCGTCGACGAGCTCAAGGAAAAGCAGAAGGAAAAGGAGAAGGAGAAGGAAAAGCACGAACAGGCCGAAAAGGAGAAGCAGAAGGAAGAAGCACTGGCGGCAGCGGCGAAGGCCGAGGCCGAGGCCGAGGCCGAGAAGAAGGCGGCGGAGCAGGCCGAGCAGGCGCGTAAGCAGCAGCAGCAGCAGCGGGAGGAGGAAGAAGAGCGACAGAAGAAGATCAAGGCCGACGAAGAGGAGAGAAAGAAGGAGGAAGAACAGGAGACCAAGGAGAAGGAGGGCAAGAAGGCCGCCGGAGGAGGAGGCCACGGCGACAATCTGCTCAACCTGATCGATTCGATCAACGACGAGGTCCTGTCGGAGATCCTGGCCGACGACAAGCAGGCCGGCGCCGCCAAGCCCGGACGCGGCCGCCCGCCGCAGCAGCAGAAGGAGAGGCGGCCGCGAGGCGAGCGCCACTCGCCGCGGGGCGAGGCCTCTTCGGTGGCCGCCCTCGCCGAGTCGTCGGTCGTCTCGCCGCGCCGGCAACCGCAGCCGCAACCCGAGCCCCAGGAGCACGTGGAGCCGCAGCTGCCCGTCATCGACGACGAGATGGAGGAGCTGCGTATGCGCCTCAAGCGCCTCGAGGAGGGCGAGGAGATGACCAGCGACAAGGAGAGCGAGCTCGAGCGCGTCGAAAAGAGCCTACAGTGCGTCGTCTTCGCTCTTTTTCATTTTCGTTTTCATTTTTTAGTATTATTTTGACTAAACCGGCGCCTTTTTATGTGGCACCACCAGGGACGACTTTGAGCGCGGCCTGGCGAGGAGAAGCGGCGGCTCGTCGTCATCTTCGTCGTCAGAAAAGGGCGCGTCGCCGACGCTGGGCACGACCCAGAGCGGGGCAGCCGAGGAGGAGGCGACGGAGGAGGACTCGTCCTACATCCTGCACAACGACAACGAGCACAACAACGACGGCGAACACGACCACACGCCGCGCCGCAAGATCCCGCTGGATCCCAGTAATCTCTCCTTCATCCCCCCTCCCCCTCCTTCCCGTATGTCGAGCTTTCCTTCGAGCGTGCGTGTCGTGTTTTATCGGACCCAACTGTCTCACCGCGGGGCATGACCGTGTGTCGTGTGTGCAGTCACTCCGCGCACAAAGAGAGAATTCGAGCGGCAGGACAAGGACGAAGAGGAGGAGGCCGACGAGATCCCCGAGGAGAAGGCCGGCGAGCGTGAGATCAAGTACCTCACGCTCAAGAAGAAGCCCATCCCCAACAAAAACAAGAAGAAGGCCCAGGAAGAGGAGGAGCAGAAGATCACCTTCCACGAGGGCGAGCCCCCCGGCTACCACCGCGTACTCCCCTCCCGTCTGCCTGCATGCCACGCATCCCACTCACCAGGCGAGATTCCAATGTTGCCCCCCCCCCAATGCAACGTTGTGACACACACCCACCCACCCTACAGGGCGGGTATTTGAAGCGCCTGGAGCGGAAGGCCATCGTGAAGCACAAGTGGCAGACCCGTTGGATGAGGCTCGATTCCCAGTACCTGTCGGTCTACGGCTCGGCGGCGGAGGCGTCGAAGGACAAGTCGGGCAAGCTCGCCCTCCAGCAGTACCGCCTCTACGACCTCGAGGAAGTCGCCCTCGCACGAAACATTCACGGAATGGTAACCATCCCCCCCACCCCTAACAAAAGTCGGTTGGGTGTGGGGTGGGCGCCAGGCGGCGATGGCGATGACGGTGGGGCGGCAATGCTGACACACGTGTGCGTCTGGTCAGGAAATCGCCTTCAAGCTGAGGTTCAACGACAGGCAGGTGCTGCTCTCGGCGTCGACCAAGAACTTGATGGCCAAGTGGATGCTCGTGCGTCTCATCCCTCCTCCCCTTCCCCTGTTCTCTTTCCCTCGTTCTGGCTACACCCGCGGAGGTTGGGAAGTTATGACCGTGAGCTGACATGGCGGCGGCGGCGGCGGCGGCGGCGGTCAAATCGCAGGCCATTGATTCTGTTGCCCACAGGCGCAACTACAACGAAACGGAAACAGCCTTCATTACCAAACTCAGCCAAAGGGTACCTTTCCTTCACTGCGCTCTGTTAATTGTGGACATTTTTCCTTTTCTCTCTCTCACATTGTGATCATCGTTGTGATGTGTCCCAACATGTAGGACGTGTGCCTGCGGCGTCTGTACCTGCCGGTGACGGAAGACGGGATCATCTCGTGCATCGTCGACGATGTGGAGTACAAGTGGAGGTACAGGCGAGACGAGAGCTCCCAGGTGGGAGAGCTCGTTTCGGATGATGGCACGCGCGCCTATACTTGGTACGACGTCGTGCCCCCCCCCCGAGATCACACTGCCCATGGGCCGATTTTTCTCACCCACACACGCGCGCGGGTGGGTTCAGGGACGCCGAGTACCTGCGCCCGAAAAGCGATTCCGCGCTGGACTGCGGCTACGGCGTTTGGGATGGCATCTGGCTGACGTGGTTCGTCTGCGCGGTCTTGCGGATTGGCCCACGCTCGGCTTTGGCGCTTTTTGTGCATGCTCTCACTGGTTGCACTGCATTGCGGTTGGAATGACAGGTATTCGGCGGACAAGCGGTTCGTGATGCGCTACCAGTGGCACTCGGCCATCGAGGAGTTCCATTTCGTGTCGGCCTCCCCAGCCATCAAGACCACATTCATCGAATTCCCTCCCTTCAGGTACGACCCCCTCTTTGTTATGGATTCGTTTCGGCTGGCCGCTGCAGTGGCCAATGAACAAACCGCTGTGTGCAGGTACAACGGCAAGGTGCTGCTGAGCAGCGATCGAGCCTTCTCGTGGCGTGTGAAGGGCAACAAGGTGCCGCCGCCCGTCGTCCTCTCCTTGCAGATCCTCTACTACCAGCAGAACGCCAAGCACAAGTAGCGCTCCACCACGACACCGCCCCCTATTTCTATTTTTGTGCCCATCTCGAGGAAATGTGAAAAGAAAAATATGATTTTCCCGTCTTTTTCGGCAACAGTTGGCTTGTGCCAGAGAGCACGCCTGACAGGCAGGCTCGCTAGAGTAGAGAGCGGTGCTTCGGGAGGCCAACCCCGCGCGTGACACAACAGCTGCTGGCGGGGATGCTGCGCCCTCACCCCTCAGGACTCGTGCCGCCCCCGGTGCCCCCGCGCCCCTCGGACCTCGTACGCCTCCTCCACTTCGATTTCGCCCAACCCTTGTGTGGATCCATCTTTCATTTTCTCTGATGCGAGAGGGGCAAGGCCAACCCTTTGTTAGGATTCATCTTTATCTATTTATTTATCCTTTATTTTTTTAATTTCACCTGTTGACCTCGCGGCTGCTCTGCTCACGACCGAGCCACGTGTCTTGTCACCGCACTCACGCATGCACATTCGTGTCGTGCAGTCGTTGGCGTCGTCGAGATCGGCGGAGGAAGTCACAGCCCTGTACCGCAGCAACTCCTCAGACAGCGCGCCGCGAAATGCGCAGCAGCTGCCCCTGTCCTACTCGTCCCCGTCGCTCTCCGTGTCGGCCTGCATCTCTCCTCGCGCCCGGCCGCCCCCGCCTGTGCCTCCGCGATCGGGCGCCACCGGTGCAGCTGCCCAGCCGCCTATGCCGGGCCGACTCGGTTGGAGCGGCGGTGGCGGTGGCGGCAGCACGTTGCACCACCTCTCACCACCACCTGACGCTGGGCAGCGGGTGCAGCAGCGGCAGCGCTCCCGCACGTTCAGTTCGGGGCTCGACGCGCCGACGGCCGATGATGCCCGAGGAGCGCCCGGCACACCACTACCCTCTCTATCTTTGTCGACGTCGACATCATCGGTATCTTCGACGTCGTCTACGCTCGCGCAGTCGTCGCCGACGTTGCGCGCGCCGGTGAAGATGGGCGGCTCGGGGCTCGTCGCCTCGTTCCGCTCACGCGCCAACACCGTGTCGCCGCCGCCGCCGCCGCCGCTCTCGCCCGAACCCAACAAGTTCCACTTCATGGGCCTGCTGCGACCCTCCCCGCCGGCTCCCGCAGCAGCAGCAGCAGCGACGATAACGACGACGACAACCTCGATAATTGCTCCGCCCGTCAGCCCCACAGCGGCTCCCACGAGCGCCCCTGCGGCGGTTGGTGGCCGCAGCGACGACGGCTACGACGTCGTAGATCCAACCGGGGAGGCGTCGGCGGGTCCACCGGTGCTCATCACGCACCTGGTGGGCGTGAACCAGCAGTCGAAGCCCACCCCCTACATCTGGGAGAAGCACAAGCCCGTGCGGAAGCGGCGCACCGTGGTCAACGCCCGCGCCACCCAGCGGATCACCACCCGAATGGCACGTGCCATCAGCCCTACCCCCTCCCCATCTTTGCACAGACCGAATTCACGTGTGCGACGTGTGCGTGGGCACCACCAGCTGACTTGGTAACACGACACACACGACACACACGCACGACACACTGCGCGCCTATAATAGACGCAGATGATGCTGGAGTCGCATTTGGGCGTTCCCGCAGCGAATGAGGAGGTAGAGCACTTCCGCGCCTGCATGGAACGGTATGCTGCTATGCTCAATCGCCCACAGCGCGTGTGGCAAGCTCGCGCCCACTACCTTGGCTTCGCCCTCCCCCTTTCATTCGCGCGCGGGTTGCCTTCGTGACTTGACTTTGGCTTGCCTGCGTGAATGCGCGCGTGTTTGTCGGCGCGCAGGCTGAGTCCGACGTACCAGCAGAACTGGCTGCCCTTCGGGCAGATCCTGGCCAGCACGACGGACGTGCCGTTCTACTTCAGCGGGGTCACCTTTGCCGTGTTCTTCCGCTTCCCCGACGCCACTGACGACCAGACCACCACCACCGCCACCACCACCACCACGAACCTGCCGTTCCTCTTCTGCAAGGGACGCGAGACGCTCGAGTGGGCCGTCCAGGAGATCCTGCGCAAGACCGGCCGCGAGAGCGAAAGGGCTGATGACAAGATCATACAATTCAGCGGCCTGGCGGCGGTCTACGCGTTCGACCTCTCGGTGCGGCTCAAGGACTTCGCCCACGTGCGGAACGCGCTCAAGCGACGCGACAAGATCGTGCTGCTCGTGTGGGACCGTCGCCGCGACAAGCCCCAGCTGTGCGCCTCCGAGGTAATAATCTATCTTAAATCTATCTTATATCTAAACAACCTACCCTACCTTATCTACCCGATCTAATCTATCGTTTACGCCTCCGTGGTGGTGTGGCCACTCCTGTTTTTCCGCTCACTCTTTTGCCGCCGCAGTTCCTGGCCCGGCACAAGCCGGAGAGCAGCCTCGGGTGGGAAGACGACGCGAGCCTCGGCCTGCGGTACCAGGACAAGGAGGTGTATCCACTGGAGAAGCTGGACGACCACTGCGTCGAGGTCAAGCTGCTGTGCGTGGAAAACTTCCGGCCGGAGACGGTGGCCGAGCTCGCGGGTGGCGGATACGCCGCCAAGTGCGAGAGCTTCGCCTTCTACGTGCGCCTGGAGCTGCGCCACGGCGAGCGGACCATCTGCCCGCCCGTCATCAGCAAGCGCACGGCCGCCCCGCCCGTCTGGTGCGAGTGGCTCCGCCTGAGCCTGCCCCTCAGCGACCTGCCCCTCGTACGATACTCTCCCCCCCCCCCAAATCTCTCTCCCTGGCCTCACCCATCGCATCGTGGCGTGACGTGGCGCGGGTCTGTCTGGCAGGAGTCCCGGTGTGTGCTCACCCTCTTTGCCGTCAACCTGCTGCGCGACGAGCAGCTCGTCTACGGTACGTGGCCACGCGCCCACGCCCCTTCTCTTAAGAGCACGTGCCCTCCTCTCTGCCGACTTGGCCTACGAGCGAGCTCGTGTTCCGTTACGCGTGTGTGTTTCTGCTGTCGCAGGCACGGCCTCGTGCAACCTGTTCGATCGCGACGGGTGGTTTATGAGCGGCGTGTGCAAGCTGCCACTCAATGCGTCCGCCGACGCGCCTGGTACGCACCCGCCACGCTGCCCTCCCCTTGCTCCTCCCACCACCAGCCAGTCAGCTCAATGAGCGAGTCGCTGGGCTGCCCACCTCTGACCGATCTCCGCGGATCACCCGCCTCGTTCGTGCAGCGCTGGTGATGGAGATGGAGAGAGCTCCATACCCCATCGCCTTCCCGCAAGTGCCGCACTTCACGCCTCGTACCCACCACACACGACACAGCACACACACACACGCGCGCGCACACACACGCACACACGATACAACACACACGCACACACACACACACACGTCACAACACACACACACACACACACACACACACACACACACACACACACAACACCATGTGCCGTGTGTCGCGGGGGTGCCCTCATCTCATGTGCTCCCCCGTCGCCGCCTCCCCGCCTTCCAGTGATAGGGCGGGAGCGGGCCAACTTTAAGGTTGCGAGCTCAGTGAGCCCCGACCCCGGTGAACTCGCCGCCCTCCACGCCATTCTGAAGAAGAGTACGCCCCGCCCCGCTCCCGGCCGCGCGCGAACAAGAAAGAACGCACACGTGACTCACAACGACGCTGGTGCGTTGTCTACCCCCCCCCCACCCCACAATTTCCCATCAAAGACACGCTGGACGAGCTGTCGGAGGAGGAGCGCACGCTGGTGTGGAAGTACCACTCGCACTGCTTCGCCTTCCCGCAGGCCCTCCCCAAGCTCCTCCTGTCGGTGCCCTGGGAGGACCCCTCCGCCGTCAAACAGGCACACCGCATCTTGGAGACCTGGGACCGCTTGAGCCCCTTCACCGCGTTGCAGGTGCGACGACACCCCCCACCCTTCCTCCCCTTCTCCCCATGTTCGGCGGTTTGCTCTCTCCCCCTACGCACCGCACAGCGGAAGGCGGGCGTCACACCACACACACACACACACACACACACACACAGACACACACACACACACAACCGTTAACGGCAACTAACTCGTCGGTGGTGGCGACGGCGAGCAGCTGTTGGACCAGTACTACCCGGACACGGTGGTGCGCGAGTACGCCGTGCAGTGCCTGTGCGATATGACCGATCCGGACCTGGTCAACCACCTGCTCCAGCTCATCCAGGCCCTCAAATGTACGCACACGCACCACCGCGCACCACGACGCGACCTAGACACGACACGACACGACACGACACGACACGACACGACACGACACGACACGACACGACACGACACACCTCCTCTTCCTCCTCCCTGCGTGACCTCCCTTCCCTCCCAACAATGCGTTGGCTCATACGACCCCCCTTACCATGCATGCGTGATGGTGCCGCCCGCAGTCGAGCGCAACCACGATTCGGCGTTGGCCCGGTTTCTGCTGTACCGGGCGCTGCACAACCGGACCTTGGTGGGCCACTACCTCTTCTGGTACCTCAAGGCCGCCCTCAACGGCTCCCCGACCGATCAGCGCTACCTCGCCCTCATCCAGGCACGCAACCGCCGCCACCTCCTCCACCTCCTCCTCGCACCACCCTGACGTGCCCCCCCCCTCCCTCGCGTGCTGTTATTTTATTAAAGCTTGCTGACCGGTGCATCCACGGTTTGCTGTGTGCGTGCGCGCGTCGTGTCGTTGGTGGTGCAGGTGTACATGGAGTCGTGTGGGGAGCACGCCGACGAGCTCTTCGCGCAGCTCGAGATCGTGGCCAAGCTGCGGCAGCTCAACGAGGCTGCTCGCACCTACAAGAAGGCCGAACGGTACCCCACTTTATTCATTCATTTAGGTTGGTGGTTGGTGGTTGGTGGTTGCTAACACGCCCCTCCCCAAATTTCCGCGCGTGCACCGCAGGACCAAGGTGCTGCAGGATGGGCTGACGGCGTACACGCAGTTTGCGTCCTTCCCGGCGCAGTTCCACCTGCCCATCAACCCGCAGATCGTGGCCACGGGCTTCGTCGTCGACAAGTGCCGCGTCATGGACAGCAGCACCGTACGCCGAGATAGAGAGAGCCCCCACCACCCCACCACCACAATCCAGACCATCTTTGTGTTGCGTGCGTGCGTGCGTGCGAGGAGGCCAATGTGGGTAAGCCTGACCCGTGTGTTGCGTTGTGTGTGTGTGTGTGTGTGTGTGTGTGTGTGTGTGTGTGTGTGTGTGTGTGTGTGTGTGTGCAGGCACCGCTGTGGCTGTGCTTCGAGAACCAGGACAGGAACGGGAGCCCCGTGCTGGTCATGTTCAAGGAGGGGGACGACCTGCGCCAGGACCTCCTCATCCTCCAGGTCTTCACCGAGATGGACCGGGTACCGCACCGGCCCCCGCTAGCGCCTCTCCTCTCCTATCTCCTATCTCGAGATTCGATAGGCCGTGGAGTGAGGAGGAGGAGGAGCGCTTCTCATTAATTCGCCTTTGGCGGGGGCGGGGGCGGGGGCGGGGGTACAGTTGTGGAAGCGGGAGGGGTACGACCTGCACATGTCCATCTACGGCGTCGTGTCCACCGCTTTCAACGAGGGCTTCATCGAGGTGGTCTCCAACGCCTCCACCTGCTCCAAGATACAGAAGGTGCTCCTACCTACTACTGCTGCTACGTGGTGGTGGTGGTGGTGGTCTGGTTTGCGATTGGCACTAACCGTGCGGTGGTGGCTGGTGGTGTAGGACGCGGCAGGCCTGGCCGGAGCGTTGCAGCGGACCCCGCTCTTCAATTGGCTCCAGAAGCACAACACCACGGGTACATGCCGCCGCCGGCAGCAGCAGCAGCAGCAGCGGTCGTCTGATGACCTCCTCCTCTTCATTCCACCTCCTCACTCCACGGCCACCGTTCGATGATCGCGCAGAGCAAGACATCAGTTCGGCGGTGCAGAACTTTGTGCACAGCTGCGCGGCCTACTCAGTGGCGTCGTACGTGCTGGGCATCGGGGACCGACACAACGACAACGTCATGATCACCCGCGAAGGACACCTCTTCCGTACGTAATCAATAGCCCTGCCGCCACCGCCAGCACGTAGCATTTTTGACACACTTACACACACAACACACACACACAACACCAATGTCCACCGCTATTTTTACCTGACCGGTGGGCACCGCACCAGACATCGACTTTGCGCACATATTGGGTGATTTCATGAAGTTCGGAGCCTACAAGCGGGAGAAGGCGCCCTTTGTCTTCACGGAGTACACTCTTCTTCTTCGTTCTTCTGTTCTTCTTCTTCTTCTTCTTTGTTCTTCTTCTTCGCTGCTGACGCTGAATCGGTCCTGCGTCCGCAGCGAGTTCGTCCACGTGATGGGCGGAGCGGTCTCCGACAACTACCAGCTCTTCGTGGACCTGGGCGCCATCGCGTTCAACATACTCCGCAACAACGCCGACATACTCATCTCGCTGTTCGTCATGGTGCGGCTGACACGGAAGCCCCCAATCATGATGGCCTGGCTGCCCTCTCTCTTCTCACCTCCTCTCCAAACCGAATGGCTGCAGATGCTCTCGGCCGGCATTCCCTTGTTGCGGACACGGAAGGACATCAAGTTTTTGGAGAGCGCGCTCGCCCTCCACCTCACCGAGGAGGAAGCCGCCGCCACGTTCAAGGTACACCCTTTCCCGCTTCTCGTAAAAACCCATCCAGCCACTTTCCTCCGCTCACGCTCGATGTCGGGCCTCTCGCTGGCGCAGGGTCTCGCTGCTGAAGCGCTCGCCTGCAAAACCACGCGCGTGCTGTTCTTCATGCACAACCTCGCCCACCCCGATTGAAGACCTCCTGCAAGCACTGTGCGATGCGTATGTGCAGTTCTTCCCCCCCCCAAGCACGGCTAGTGGTGGTTGTTGCCAACTTGGCGGTTGTCGGTGGCGCCCCCGTTGGGAGCGGCGGTCAAGGCGACTGCACGCACGAACGCGGCGAGCTTCTCTTCGTCGAGATCGAAGTCTGGCCCGCTTCGAAGGCCACTGCACAGGTCCAACCCGTGGGGCTTGACCTGGTGGTGGTAGTGGTGGGTGTGTTGCAACGCCACGCAAGGTCGTGGTCAGCGCGCGGCATGCCAGGGGGCAGCGGCGGCGGCGGGCAGGTTCAGGGCCGGTGTACCTGGCGGATGGCATCGGCCACGTTGACGTCCTTGAGTCCGCCTGCGAGGAAGACCGGCACACGAGCAGCTTCGACTACCAGCTTTGAAATCGCCCAGTCGTGGACCCGACCTTGATGATGATCATCCCAACCACCCACGAGGGTGGGGTTGTGAGTGAAGGCCGGGCATTACAAACGAGAGAGAGCGTTGGCCCAGAACAGAAATAGGGTAGCGCGCAGTGCCCAAAGCGGGCGTGAGATCATCTGAGCTGGGAGAGGAGGGGTCATGTCATCGTCGTACCGGTGCCGCCGAGCTCCTTGATGGCCAGCGAGGGCCTCCCCGAGTCAAGGAGGATGGCGTCCACCTCTTCCGGGCCGAAGCGTCGTGCCTGGGCCACCACCGTGTCGTCCTCCACGTGCAGCACCTGCACCGCACGTGCACGCACATTCGCTGCTGCTGAGAGCGGTACCAGGCGGGGCTGGCATGGGGAGAGGAGGGCACCTGGACGATTCTGACCGAGGGCAGAGCCTGGCGGAGATCGGCGTAGGAGCCGGTGGTGAGAGCGTCCACGAGTTGGAGGGTGTTGGCCTTCAGCCGCTTCTGCTGCTCCACGATGGCCGCCACGTCCTGCTCGGGGGTGAGCAGGAAGGACCACACGTCGGGCGCCTCGGCGTTGAGCCACGCACAGATTTCCGCGATGGTCCCCTCTTCGATGCACCCCGGCCCTGTACGTTACCACAGCAAGAATAAGAGAAAGAATTGCGGGGGGGTGAGGTGGACAGTGGGTGGGGCATGCAGCGCGAACCTGAAGGCATCTTGGCCACCAACCCGAGAGCCGATGCCCCATACCTGCCCCCCCCTCCAAGAATGAGTACAGGCAAACGAGGTATAAACGGGGAGAGAGAGAGATGCATGCCTGATTGCGAGTGCTGCCTCCTCCACTGATTTGATGCAGCACACTTTGAGGATTACGGGCAGTGCACTGTGCGTTGGCGTCCAACTGCGGCTCGTCCTGGCTTCGTTAGCACATCAACGCTCAACCCCCCTGCTGAGCGATTTAATGCGAATAGAAAAGGGAGGCAGGCACCAAGGTGCAGGGGACAGTTGCATGGCGGGGAAGGATGGGCAAGCTGTAGAGGAGAAGATTTGAGTTTGTAGTGGCCAAAACACTACAACCGTAACACTACTGCCAGTGCTACAACTACGCTACGTTTGGGGGGGGGCCTTGTGGCGAGTTCGAAACCGCGCTTGGCGACGCCGCCCGAGGACGAGGGCAGGTACTTCTTCTGCTCCTCGAGCTCCTTCTCCACACCAGATGCCCCCGTGGCACTTGCCCTTGGCCTTTTACCTCGGCCAGGTAGGCCTCGGCCTCCTTCACCTTGCGGCTGGCATCCAGGGCGAAGAGACACGACACGTTCTCAAAGTCGAGCGATTGCATGCTCGGCCGCCTGGCGCTAGGCTACCTCCGCAGCTCTGCACGACTCGAAGGCGGCCTGGCGCTCGGCCTCGGCTCGCGGCCTTCATCACCTGGGGAGGATTCTACCATCCAACAGTCCTGTGGAGGCTGTGACGCGTCACGAAGGTCCAGGTTCCAACAACGTCTCGCCAGTGCACCTTTTTTTCCCTTGGTCGCGCCAGAAGTGTGGTCCAGCAGGGGTGTTTGTTGTGGCGGCAAAACAAACATGGCACACGCGGCCGGGGGTGTGGGAGGGTTCGCAGCCTCCCCTCACAACATGGGCTCAGGACAGGACAACGAGCGGCAAAGGCACACGCCTGCCACTCTCGCCCTTGCCCTGGCCGGCAGGTTCCTGTTCCCCCCCCTGCTGATTGACTGTAATGCCAAGGCCACTCATGCGCTCATCACTCGAACAGTGTCTTCTGCTGGCGGGCCGATCGCGATGTCTGCGTGGCTTAGAGAAACTGAACGACCAGCTCCACCAGGTGTGCCCGCATGGCGCCTGGTGTACGGATCGCCGGGTCGGCTCTTCAAGGTTCAACCCTGCTTCATGTGAGCTAACCGGTTCTTCCCGGTTCTCCATACCGCTGAGCCATAACTCCGTATTCCTGTGCGCACCCCTAGGAAGAGGCTCGTCTAACAGTGGAGCGTGGGCTTGGCCACTTTCTCCTGACCTCGTGCGCCGCCCTCTATCTCCATCTTGTGTGTCTGAACATTAGTGTAGACTGGTGTGGTGTGCAGAGTGGTCGACTTGCTGGAGGCATGCACCTTCGGGCCTGCTTTTGCAGCCAGCATGGTTGCCCAC
Source organism: Acanthamoeba castellanii str. Neff (assembly GCF_000313135.1). Taxonomy (NCBI): domain Eukaryota; phylum Discosea; order Longamoebia; family Acanthamoebidae; genus Acanthamoeba; species Acanthamoeba castellanii. The sequence continues at coordinate 283,313 of NW_004457538.1, forward strand.
GGTTAGTGTGCCCCCCCCCCCCCTCCTCCCCCTCTTCCTCCTAAATCCTGCACCGGTGAATCACAGTCGGCTCATTCGGGGGGGGGGCAAATGAATGTGGCCTGTGCGTGCAGTCCTCATGACGGCGGCATCAGGCCGACCAATTGAAGATGCACACAAACAGCCCCTCAGCACCTTGAACGCCTTTGCGGGCTACATTGTTGGCTGCGCGGCTGTGTTCCCATTGTCTGTGCTCTCCTTTCAGCTGCACGGTGGTTGCTGGTACGCCCTTCGCTGTTCCTGTATTCCGTGCCAGCCTTGACATGTGTCCACTCCATCTGCAACAGGCGTGGGTGGGCCAGCCTCTGCCCATTCACGGAACTGGGCTATCACCATTGGCAAGCTCTTCCGGCCAAGGTCGTTCAGACCTGGGGGCTGGTCAGCGTTATGTACGTCCTCTTCATTTCATCTCAGCCCCACACCATGCACCTCCTGATCATCCATCCACTCCACCCATAGGCCCCTGATGGAGGCGATTGATGCCTGGCTAGGTTTCAATCAGAAGGATGAAGGCGAGCAAAGCCAGGGGGAAGAGGGGGAGCCGCGACCGAGCATAACTACCTGCGTGACTTGGCACAGGGCGAGTTCAGTGCTTATCAGTGGGCACTGTCCCACACAGGCCAGTTTTTAGCGATTGCTCTGAGCGGTAGGCCTAGCTCCTGTCTGTTGTCTCTGAGATGAGAGGGTCCAGCCTGCATTGACTCGCGTGGTGGTGGTAACAGATTTGATTTAGGTGCCTGCGGCCACTGTCCGAGAATTCCCGCTCTTCCTCTTCCCCACCATCGTCATGTCCTCCTGGTTCTAGCGTTTATAAACCCAAATTGCAGTTGGTTTGTCTCGTTTGACGAGGACTCAAGAGTCAAACTCAACTTCCACATCCCCGGCTTTCACCTCCCACACGCCCATCTTTCTACACAGGTCACACCATCTTCTGCACCTGCGGTGTTGTACCTGGTTGCCTCCAAGCAGAAGGAGAACATCGACATTCAACATCGTCACGGGTGCGCAATCTCAGCAGCCGTGCCATCACTGAGCCTCTCCCTCCGCGTGGACAGGGACGCCTTCCAGTCGGTCGCCGTCGGTACCGGCCAACGGCGAGGTCAAGGCCACACTAGGGGGTGCAGGGCGGCATCACCTGCCTCAACAAGGAAGATCAAATCATTAATTAATTTATCTATAAATAAATGGCACAGGTGCTTGTGGCTCCGGCTCCATCACGCGGCAGCTCAGGCCTTGAGGTAGTGGTCATAGAAGGAGACCAGCTCTTCGTCCTCCACGTCGCGTGAGGCAATGCCACGAAGCAGGTGCTCCAGTGCCGGGGAAGAGGAGCGGCCCAGCTGTGGTCGCAGGGCCTGGTGCTGCTGGTGCTGCGAGTGCTGTTGGGGTTGGGGTTGGTGCCGCTCGAGGTCCTCGCTGGTGAAGGTCGGCAACGGGTACATGTCCTCCATCGACGGCTCGAATGCGTGGGGCACCGACGACGCCGACGACGCCGACGTTGATGCTGGACCGGCACCAGCCGCCAGCTCCGGCGACGACGACGCGGCCGCTGGCGCTTGGTGTCTCTGTCGCTGCTGGTCGTGGCGGGTCTCGTCGGCGCTGGATGTGATGCTCGCGCCGGCGGCTTCGTTGTGGCGGTTGTTGTTGTGTTGCTGGTGGTGCGAGTCCGTGGCAGTGGGCGAGTTGCGGAGGCCTCCGATGGATGCGCCGCCGCTGCTGCCGCTGCTGGTGGCGGTGGAAGGAAGGAGCGGAGTGGCGAAGGCGGCAGAGTCGAGGGAGGGGAGGAGGAGGTGCGGCGGAGGCGACGGTGGCGAGGGGGGATTGGAGGAGCCAATATGGCTGCTCCCCGACGGCGACGTGGGGCTCGAGTTGGCGCTGGCGTGGGACGCGTGGCCGCGCAGCATCGCCTGGAATCGGTGGCCGGCGTGCGGGTGCGGGTTGGCGCCCGACGACGAGGCGTGCCCGCGAGGCGACGGAAGGAGAGGGGCCGAGCTCCGCTGCTGCAGGTGCTGGTGGTAGTAGTACGGGTGCGGCTGCTGCTGGTGGTGGTGCTGGTAGTGATGATGATCGCGGTCGTGCTCGTGGTCGTGCTCGTGGGCAGGGTGGCCAAGCGGGAGGGATGGAGAGCGGAGGTGCGCGGCAGGGTGGCCGTAGTGGGAGGAGTGGTGCGCCGGATATTCGTGGCGATACGGGTGTGGGTGGTCACCCACGTCTGGAGAGAGATGCGGCTGGTGCTGGTGCTGCTGCCGCTGCTGATGGTGGTGGCGCTCTTCCAAATCGTAGGGATGGGGGCTCGCACGAGAGCGGGCGTGGGCGACGGCGACGTGCTGGTGGCGGTGCTGGGCCTGACACGCGGGAGCAGTGGGTGGCGCGTGGGAGCCCCGCATCATCGAAATCGACATGGGCGGCGGCGGCGACGGCGCGGAGTGGTCGAGGGTCCACGGAGCGGAGAGCTCGTCTCCAGTGGGGCTGCGCACATCGCGCGCGTGGGAAGAAGGCGGCGCGCGGTGGTGGTACGCGTGCGTAGGTGCCTCCGCCGCAAAGTGTTGTGGGGGTTGGTGGTGGGAGTAGTGCTGGACGTGAGGGTGCGGGGGCGGCGGATGATGGTGGTGGTGATGGTGCGACAGCGAGGAGGGAGGAGGGGGATAGCCGTGTGCGCTCTGGGCGAACGGGTGAGGGAACATGGCCTGTCGACGGCGCGGCGAGAACGTTCCGGGCGGGTGGTCGAGAGAAGGCGAGTCGGGGTCGGCGTGTTCGAGCCTCTCCCGCTTGAGCGAGTACTGACACAGGGCCAGCTCCTCCGCAGTGAACGCGCCTCCCGCAATGACGGCCCCTCCACCCGGTGTGCCATACTCGGGATAGGGTGAGGCGCCTGGTGGTGGTGGTGGTGGTGGTGGTGGTGGTGGTGGTGGTGGTGGTGGTGGTGGTGGTGGTGGTGGTGGTGGTGGTGGTGGTGGTGGTGGTGGTGGTGGTGGTGGTGGTGTGGTGGTGGTGGTGGTGGTGGTGGTGGTGGTGGTGGTGGTGGTGGTGGTGGTGGTGGTGGTGGTGGTGGTGGTGGTGGTGGTGGTGGTGGTGGTGGTGGTGGTGGTGGTGGTGGTGGTGGTGGTGGTGGTGGTGGGGTGGTGAGCAAGTGCTAAGAGTGTGATCGTTTCTTTCTGGCGTTAGGAACCTAAAAATAAAAATAGAAAAAGAATATAGGTACCGGCCAAGCCATCAACGCCGATTTTGGCTCGCTTCAGGCAGGTGTAATGCTGTACTGCACTTCCTCGCGGACCCTTCCTGTGAGTGGTTGGGCGAGGTGAGCGTCACCAATCAAATTGGTCGTGTCTACGGTAACTGGGCATCATTCTCTGATGGTCGTGCCAAAAAAGGCGTTACGCGGCACTGGCCAATCAAATAAATGGACCCGCGGGTGCGCACCGGTTGTACTTGATGCCAGGAAAAGCACGCTTCACCAGCTTCCTGTGAGACGCACACCGACGACAATGCACGCGTGAGCTCTGGGTGGCCTCGAAATCGGAGGCGATGGTCCTCCCGAGCAAGCCGTACCCGAAGTAAGTCGCTGAAATGACGGGCTCGATGCCCTTTTCCTGGCACGAGTCGAAGTAGTGTTGGTAGACGCTGTTCTTGCTTACCGACCCGTTCTTGCCCACCTTGTAGTTCTCGCGCAGCCTGCGGGTGCAACGTGGCGGTGAGAGCGGCACACCAGGGGCAACCGAACAGTACACCAAGTCGGGGTTAGGTGAAGAGGAAGGCAACCGCGGTTCGCTATTCTAGGTGGCATTTTTTGTGGCGTGGTTATTTTTGGCGCACAGAATTTCGGGTGTGGTGCCAACAGAGCGCCGAAGAAGGCGGAGGTTGATGGCATCGATGCCGGGCAAGGGTCCCAAGAGCATCTAGATTGTGTGGCGGACCGACAGTCACGAGGCGGGGGGGGGCAAAAGATATAGTCGTACCACAAGATGACGTCGAGTGAAGCAAGCTTTCGCTGTACCTCCATAGGAACGAACAGTGTCGGAGTGAAGGTCGGAAGGTGTCGAACGGGGGGGGGGCTGTGCGCTAGTGCGCAGAGGCGTGACTTCCGTGCAGGGGGCGTTGGATGAACTGCTGAGCACCGCGCGAATGTGTGCGGGGTCTTGCGAGACGCCGCGGTATTTTAAAGATCGGGTGATTATCTAGACCGCTTCAAGGTCCGTTCCGTACGGACATACCGCTCGACCAACCGCAGCGATTGGGAGTTGGCCACGTGCGCAGAAACAGCACCCGAAGAGGTCGGTGCGGCCCCTCCTTGAAACTCCAGAGAACGCTACCGCGTTGTTCGGGATAGGGCCGCTACCTAAAGTGAGGTTGTTGCTTTCCAACTAGCTCCACCAGTCGGGTAGGTGGCAATACACTCGGGATCCAACCCTATATTACCCTGCGATAAAACTCCTGTCGGTTGCCGAGTAGCGCTCAGGTATGCGAGAAATGTTAATTGTGTAGGAATGTGGAGCATCGCCATCGCTCACAGCGCAGCATTCGTGCAGCTAGATAGGGGCACACGTAACGCTGACCACAGAATGAGCCAAAGGCGGCCGCCAAGTGGCGGGCGACCAGCTCGATCTTAGCCCAAGAGTTTGCTGGTGCTTTCTGCTCAAAAGTCGCCACGTGGCTCAGGACTGAACCAATGGTTGCGTGCTAGAGCTCTGCCCAATCGCCGAGAAAGAAGCCACGAGGGAGATAAAATCTCAATTAGCCATAACGGCTAATCTCATCCTTTTTATGGGTTTTGTTTTGTGGAAGCACGGGTGGGTGGCCAGACGTCGCGTGTGGGTGCTTCTCGGGGGAGTTAATTCAAGTTTTCCAGCCCACCCACCGCCCCCCACCCCTGCCGCTGCGTACACCCAGCGGACTGTGCTGCCCCCGTTACCTTACGCCTAAAGCCTCTCACCCTCCCCAGCACGCCAGCAGTACAACCACCCCAACCACCTCAGCTCAGTCCGCTCCGCTCAAAGTCCTCCCCCTCACACTGCGGTTGCTCCTCTGCCCGACCAGACAGCTTCAGCTCCGCGTATTAGACGATACACGTTGTTTGTGTGCCGGGGCGCACACTGCCGGCCATGGACGTCATACAAAAAAAGCTGACGGCCCTCGATATCATCTTTTGGTACCCTCTATACCTTCGGGCGCCTCCTCCTTGCAACCGCACTTCTGCCGAGGGGGCGTGGGCACCTCGGGGGGAGTTGCGGAGGAGCTCCCTGCACTAACGCACTCTCGCCTCTCTCTCTCTCTCTCACCTCTTCTTCTTGCTTGCTCTCCTTTCACTCTCGCGCTCTCTGCTTGTCCTGTCGTCCCGTGCGCTCCTCCGGTCTCGCTGCCTTCTCTCTTTTTGCTCTCTGGGTCAACCAAGGTTGCGAGAAAACTACAAGATGGGCAAGAGCGGCTCAACGTCCAAGAACGCCGTCTACCAGCACTACCTGGACATGTGCCAGGAGAAGGGCATCGAGCCCTCCATATCGGCGACCTACTTCGGGTATGGCAAGCTCGAGCCCGAGCTGTGATCATTTCGCTCCCTCACCCAACCTCATTCAAGAAGGGGGCACCCCCTCCTTAGTGTGTCGTTGCGTGCTTGCCCTTGGGTCTGTTGCCAATATTCGTATCTGTACTACATCCCAATAGGAAGCTCGTCAAGCGTGCCTTCCCCGACGTCAAGTACAACAGGTGCGCACCTCTTCCCTTTTTGCACCTTGACATTCTCCACTCTCCGCCATTGGCCGCCAAACCACGCCAAGTGGCATTGTTCGTCGCACACCACCACCACGTCTAAAGGGCGGAAGGAGAAAAATCAAAAAAAAAAAGACCAAAAAACAAAACAAAGGTCAAAAAGAAAGAAAAGAAGGCTGGAAGAGGAATGTGGTGTCTTACAAGGGGGGTTGGACCAACGGGGGCGTGGCTATTAGGAAGGGTCCACGCGGAGGCACCAAGCAGCACTACACCCACCTGAAGCGGATCGATCCGAGCAAGAAGAGCGTCGATCGGCAGCTGCAGCAGGTGCCCACCGAGCTGCAGCAGGAGTACAACTACTACCACTCGATCAACCTGGAGAAGGAGAAGGAGGAGATGGGTCCGCGCATGTTCGGCATGTTCAAGATGAACCGCGAGGGCGCCTACGTGCCCTCCCTCTCGGCCATGTACGCCTCGGCCCTCGAGGTCGAGCGCGAGGAGGAGCTCAATCAGCGCGGCCGCCCATCCGGCGCCGATCTTCCACCTCCACCAGGAGCCCGCGCTGCTGCCTACGGCGGCCACGACGACCCGGACGTCAACTTCCTGGCCTGCCTCAAGCCGCTGGCCCACCCCTCCTCCTCCTCGTCGCCGTTGCCCTCTTCGCGCGCCTCGCCACCACTCCCGTCCTCGTCATCGTCGGCCACGATCGCACCCTCCTTCTTCCCACGCCTCCTGGGCGGCCCGCCGCAGCCCACGTCGCCCTCGTCGTCGTCGGCCTACGCCGCCCAGGCCGGCGGCTATCCGCCGCCCTACTATTCGGGCATGGCCCCGCCCCTGCCCCCCAACCTGAGCTCAGCCGGCGGCCTCCCCTTCGACCGCGACCCATCGGCGCCGTGGGACGCGGGACCCGCCCACCACCACCACCACCGGGGCCTCCCCTCGCCCTACGCGCACCACCCCCACCAGCCGCCGCCGCCGCCACAGCAGCAGCATCCTCTCTACTACCTCGCAGCCGGCGCCACAGCTGGCGGCTCGGGCCACCTTCCCACCTCCTCTTCTCCGACATCCTCTCCCCGCGGCAGCTACCACCAGCAGCACCCGCAATCCCACCACCACCACCTTCACCACCACCACCCGCATCAGCATCAGCATCAGCAGCAGTCGCCGCTGCTGCACGGTTCGGTGGACATTCCCTACACATCGCTTCCTCCTCTGCTGGCGCCGCCGCCGCCACCCCACGCCTTCGCCAACAACGCAGGCAGCACGCACCTGTACAGATCGTCTGCCGGCGGGCATCCCGGCGGCCTCCCCTCCGATGCCGACGAGCGGCGGGAACAGACGGCGCAGCAGCGCGAGGACAGCAACTACTCCCCGCCCGCCCTCCGGCACGCCCCCTGACGAGACCCACGAGACCCTTCGGCCCCATTCACCACCACCTCCTCCTCCACCTCGTGTCCCCTCCGACAGTGTTCCCCCCTGCCAGCCCACCTCCCCCAATTTTGTCGCCCCCCCCCCCGCTGGTGGGAGAACACGCGGTCAACCGAACCACCCACTTCTCTCCTCGTCTTCTTCTTCGTTTCCCTCTCTACACAATGAATAAAGAAAAGGAAGAGTTTCTTTCTCTGCCCCCCCAGCGTACCAAGGCTTTTTCGGATTCATTTAATTAAATATCGCAATTTATTGGGGCACAGAAAAAAGAAACCTTGCTCTTGGCCGCATCTCGCCCTTGGACAACTTCGCGACAAGCATAGAATGGAGGTGCGTGCAGCCAGACCTCCCCCCCCCCCTACCCCATCGCCTGGCATTGCCGGGTTTCATTTTTTTTTAAATATATTTTTCTATATTTTCCTGACAATGCGTGGGGGCGGGGAGCCGCAGGCTGGTCCTTGTGTTGTGTGCGAGTGCCGGGAGTTCCTCAAGAACCCGTTCAAGCCCCGCTACTGCCGCAACTGCCAGCACGACCACGCCCCGCCTGCACCTGCTGGCGGCGGCGGGAACTCGTCGCCTCGGGTGCCTTCCACCGCGAGCGGGGGCTCGCCCGTGCCGACCCACTCCCACGGGACCCATCCGCCCCTCCCCCGCCCCCCTGGCCAGCCTCCGACCCCCTCCGTACACACACCGCACCCCTCTTCCGATGCTGCTGCTGCTGCTGCTAACCGCGGCCTACCCGCCTGTTTCTCTCCTCTCTCTCTCTCTCTCTCTCTTCTCCCATCCGCATGGCAATGGACTGTCACGCGTTTAGCGCTCCCCGCGCATGGCCCCTGGTGGTGGTGGTGGTGCGTGCCTGCGTGCCTGCGTGCCTGCCTGCGTGCCTGCCTGCCTGCCTGCCGCAGACTCCTCCTCATCTCCACTTGCCGCGGAGGACCACACTCGGGCGCGCACGCACGCATGCACGCGGGCAATGTACTCACCTCGTGGTGTTCCCTCCTCCTCCTCCTCCTCCTCCTTCCCTTTTCCGCCCGCGCTCGTCGTGCTCGTCGTGTAGCAGATCGCAGCAATAATGCCGGCATCAGCCCCCACAACGTCGTCGTTGGAAACGGACCCGGCGGCAGCGGCGGGCTGACCGGGTCGGGCATCCTTTCCGCCCACAGCCGGCCCGTGCCTCCCGGCCCCAAGGTGCTGCCCCGCCTCGTTTCGCCTTGGCACCACCGCGTTGTGGGCGCACACTAAACAACCCGGGCCTTTGGCTGTTGGCTGTTGGCGGTGTTCCCATCATCATCATCATCGTCGTCATCTTCATCACTGGCCAGATGGGATCGCCGCCCAAGTCGCCGAGCACGTTGGGCTCCGGTTCCTTACCCACCAGACCTCTCCGGCCTCCGTCGTCGTCGTCACCATCAAGCAGCGGCGGTAAGTACTGCTGCGATGCGCGCCCTGCCACACCCGCATTACATGCACACGCACCACCGCACACGCAAATAGGCATAGAGACTAGACACAGGGATTCATCATCATCATCATCATCATCCATTGAGAAATCTCGCCTGGCCCTGGCACGCTAACGGGTGTTGCTTTCGTTCCGTCGCAGCGGCCGAAGTGCCGACGATGCAGGTCCTGAACACGCACGACACGCCTGCCATCCGCATGGCCAGTGCGTCCTCCTCCCTCATCGCAGCCCCTCTCCCCTCCCGTCTTGGGGTTTAGCCCTCTTCTCAACGCGCGCGGGCGTCATCGCTTCTTGTGTGCGGCGGTGCACAGCGGCGGCTCCACGCCCCGACATGTCGCGGAGGGACCACATCGCCCACGAAATCCTGGAGTCGGAGCGGTACTACGTGCGCAACCTGGGCGTCATTGTCGACGTACGTCCCAGTCCCCTCGGCATCCACCAGCCACCACCACCAGCCACCAGCCACCCCTCCACCCATGGATGGATCGCACGGCGGATCGCGAGTCCTGACCTCTCTCTCTCTCTCTCTCGCTCTCTTCTTCTCTCATACAGACCTTCCTTCGACCGCTATTGGAGGGCAAGAGAAGGTCGACGAGTCCGACCACGAGAGCGCGCCGCCACCCGAAGCCGATGCGGCAGCGACCGGCGGCAAAAATACGAATAATAAGCTGCAAAGTGCGCCCCGCCCCGCCCCTCCCATCCAGAGCCCATGGAGGAGACGAGCAGAGGGGAGAGAAGAGAGAAGAGAAGAGAAGAGAGAGAGAGAGAGAGAGAGAGCGGCGGGCGGTCGGCCCAACGCGACTGACGGGGCACACGGGCGGCACAGGCATGCGCATGATGCCCCGGCGCAAGGATTCGACGAGCAGATCGGAGGGGGTCATCACCGAGGGGGAGATCAACGTCATCTTCTCCAACATCGTCGAGATTCTCAACCTCAACCAGATCCTCCTCCAGGTACGTACCCCGCCCTGGTCCCGCCATTTCCCCTTTCCACTGCTCTTCTCTCTCTCTCTCTCTCTCTCTCTCCCTCCCTTTAACGGGGGGGGGGTGCTCACCGGCTTCCCCCGACATCGTGCAACCCGCGTGGGCGCAGGACCTGGAGGAACGAATGAAAACGTGGAACGACAAGACCACCCTCATCGGCGACGTGCTGTGCAAATTCGTACCGCCGCCGCCCGCCCCGCCCCGCCCCGCCCCGCCCCGCCCCGCTACCTCCACCTCACCGGGGGGGGGGCGTTATTTTGCTGATCTCCTTATTCTCCCTTGCCTCTGTTCCCCCCTGCATGCGTGACGCTAGGTGCCCTACCTGAAGTCCTACATCGTCTACGCCCGCATGAATGAGAAGGCTCAAGGTGGGACGCACGCACACGCACACGCACGACACACACACACACACACACTCCATCCGTCTCTTCCTCTCCTCATTTGCTTGCAAGCGTTTTTCATTGTCTTCTCCCTCTCCCTCTCCCCCCCTCCCATCCTCTTGTGTCGTGTCGTGTCGTGTCGTGTCGTGTCCGCCAGAGCTGCTCATGACTGTGGAGACCAAGCCGGCCTACTGCGAGTTTGTAAAGAGCTGGGAGAAGCTCTCTGATGTGCGTACCCCTTCCCCCTCCCCATCCCGGCGGCGGCGGCGGCGGCAGCTGCTGCTGGGTGGCGGCTGGTGGTGTTTGGAAGTGTGGGAGTTCGAGTCGCGGGGGTCGGATGATGATGATGATGATGATGATGATGATGATGATGACGTGTTGGTGCCGTGGTTGTGCAGGTGCAGCAGGGAGGCGGGTTGCGTGCGTATCTCATCCTCCCGATCCAGCGGATTCCCCGCTACGAGCTGTTCATCAAGGTGCACCTTGGACCTCCTCCTCCTCCCCCCTCCTCCGGTGCTGGGTGGTACACACCGACGGAGAGGGAGAGAGAGAGAGAGGGAGAGAGGGAGAGAGGGCAGGGCAGGGCACTCATGCATGTTGCGTGCTGCGTGGTGGTGGCTGGTGGCTGGTGGCTGGTGGGTGGTGCATGCCGGCCAATCGGCGTTGCACAGGATCTGGTGAAGAGCACGGACCCCTCCCATCCCGATTACAACAACTTGAGCAAGGCCTACGACGGCACGTTCACCTCTCGACCCCCTTTCGCCCTCTACCTTTTGCTTCTTTCTGCTGCTGCTGCTGGAGTGTGGGGAGCTGAGTTTGGGTTGGGGGGTCGGCCGTGGTTGTGGTGACCTCCGCTCCGCAGAGGTGAAGGAGGTCAACCACAAGATCAACGAATCCATCAGGGAAGCCGAGAACCGCCTCAAGCTGCTCGAGATCTCCCGCTCCTTCATGGACAACCCCGTGTGGGGACCCACCGTGCCCACCGTACGCCTTCCTCCTCCTCCTCCTCCCTTACCAACGCCATCCCCACACGACCGCATAACCACGGATCCAAAACAGCGCCACATCACCCGTCATCGTTGTTGTTGGTTGTTGTTGGTTGTTGTTCTCACTCATGGTGCGATTGATCACTGGGGGGCGGTGGCGCGTGGGGCGGACGGATGGGCGGATGGGCGGTGATGCCAACCAAACCACGACGACGACGACCAGCTGGTGGAGCCCCACCGGGTGTTTGTGAAGGAGGGCGCCCTTACCAAGATCTGCCGCAGGTACGTCCATCGCCTGCTCGCCTGCTCGCCCTCCCTCCACTCTGGCTCGGGTGAGTTGGCGGTGGGTCGTGGGTCGTGTGGGCTCACATCACCTGCGCTGTCGACTGGGTAACAGCAAGCACGTGCTGCGGTGGGTGGTGCTGTTCAACGACATTCTGCTCTACGCCTCTGACTTTTCTATCGGTACGACCCCCCCCCCGCACGCACGCGCGCGCCCCATTCTGCCCGAAGATAGGAGGCCCCCCCGGGGGTCGCGCGGCGACAAGTAGTACACTTGTCCTGCATCGCCGACGGATTGAGGGTTGCGGTTGCGGTTGCGGTTGCGGCGTGGCGCTGTGCGCTCACCCCCTCCCCCCAATGATGGTGGTGCGTGGCCGCGGGGGGGGGTGGTGGTAATATAGGCCTCACGAGGAAGCTCCAGTTCCACAAAATGTTCCACCTTGAATCGCTCCGGGTGGACGACGTTCCCGACAAAGGTAACAACCGCGACTACCCCTCCTACCCCTTCCGCTGCTGCTGCTGCTGCTGCTGCTGCGGTTTCACGCATTCGCCTCCTTTGGTGTTGGGTATCCGTGGGATGGGAGACACCCGATGCGTGCGCGTGGGTCAGTGGCGACTACGGCGTTGGCGGCTGATTGATTAATCGGTGGGTGGGTGGGTGGGTGGGTGGGTGGGTGGGTGGACTCCGGGTCTGCAGAGACGGCGCACAAGTCGCTCAAGAACGCGTTCCAGATCGTGTCGCCCAACAAGTCGTTTGTGCTCTACGCGGCTTCCCCCGAACTCAAGGAGGTACCACGCACGCCTGCTCCTCGACCCAACGCGTTGCGGTGATCATCGCGCGTGCGCTCATGCGGGGGTGCCCCTCTGCGGTGCATGGTGCTTCTGGTGGCAGGAGTGGGTCAGCACCCTCAGGAATGCGATCAAGGCATGGCAGACAAAGCGTGCCACCCTCGCCACCAGCAAAAACGACGCCGCCTACGCCATCACCGAGGCACCCGTCTGGATTCCCGACGACGAGGTACGCGTGCGCTCTGCTCCTTGCGGCGAAGGCACGCCGACCACATGTGGTTGTGTGTTGTGTGTGTGTGTGTGTGTGTTGCGCGCGCCTCGAGGCGCAAACGACACATGGCTTCTCCCCAACGCAACGCGCTGTCGTCGTCAGGTGGCGTCGTGCATGCTTTGTGCCTCCGGCTTCACGCTCACCAAGCGAAGACATCACTGCCGATCCTGCGGCAAGGTCATCTGCGGCGATTGCTCGCGGAAGAAGCTCCTTCTCCTCAATGTAGATAAGAGGTGAGGGTTCCTCCCTCCCCCTCTCCCCGCCGCCGCCGTGTTTAGCTTCTTGCCTGATGGATATACGCATGTAAACCGCGCAACGTGCAGTCCGGTGCGTGTGTGCGACTATTGCTACAATAGCCTCGCCGGCCCCAGGGAAGAGAAGAAGGATGCGGAGGGTGCCTCCAGGCCAGCTGCGACAACGACAGCGACAACGACGACGCCCGATCAGAAGACCTCGCCCAGAGGCGTACGTAGTCCGCTCTCTAGCAACTTCTCCCTGCGACGTGCGCGCGCGCGGGGAACGAGTTGACCGTCACTCACTCGGTACGTTGCGCAATCCAGCAGGTGGAGTATCTGGCCCTCTACGACTTCAAAGCCGAAAGCGAAAGAGAGGTATGACGCAAAGCGCCGCTCCTCCTACTGGTGGGAGTCTCACCTTTCCTTTTCTTCTTATTACTACGACTGTCAATGACAGTTGAGCTTGAAGGTGGGCGAGCGCCTCTGGGTCGTGGAAGAAGAGATGGATGGCTGGTTCGAGGCCAAGGCCTTTGATGGCAGGTACACGGCCTTCTTCGTCTCGCGTGCGTATGTGTGTGTGCATGTGCGTGTGCGTCACAGCGCAGGCATCCATCTGCCAATCACCTCGAAACACAGCCACCTCACCCTCCTAACCGGTGACAGAATTGGGTTCGTACCTTCCACGTATGTGCGCAAGGTTTGACAAGGGGCGCCGCCGGCCGGGTGCACCCAGCAGGGCCAGTTCTGTCCTTTCCCCTTCTCCCCCCCCCACCACCGCTGTGCACCCCCCTCTCACCACGTGTACCGAGGAGGAGGAAGAATTTTGCCATTTCCAGACCAGGAAGTAGGATAATGTAGAACAGGAAGATTCACCCTGTGGACAGTCAACTTCCTGCACTTGCATGTGGTTTTGTGATCTAGTCATGTTCAGGGAGAGAAGTGGCACATGGTGGAGACGAGGCTGCAGGGGAGAAGGAGGAGGGCAGGCCAGAGGCAAGAGGCAAAAGAGGTAGGTAGGGGCCATCTTCAACACCAGGCGGCTCTTGCTCAGTGGATCAGGTACAAGCTCCAGGAAGCCAGGTATGGAGTGGCCCAACCAAGGGGGCTGGGGTTCCCTAATGATTGGTTCCTGATGATACAACAGTTTCCACACTTGCAGTTGCTGCCAGTGGGGGCTTGCTGGCAGTGGAAACAGTGGCTATCACAGGCCCTCCTCCTCCTCCCCCTCACCAACAACCAAGTTGTCCCTGCCCCCCATCAACAGCTTGAGAATTGTAGCCCCACTGATTGCACTCCACACCCACACTTTGGGCAAAGAAAATCAAAAAAACAGTATCCCACAATTCCTAGTACCCAATGCTACAACTGTGGAAGAATGCAACTGTGACAGTTTTTGGTTTTGTCAACAACCAGAGTTTGAGTGAGGGGTAAAACCCCAGACAGCTTTTTTAAATAGAGGCCTTTTCCCTCTTGTTTGATGCATAGCTCATCTCACAGTGACATGAACCTACAACCAGCTCAGGCTCATCACATATGGCAATGATGGACATCTCTTCAGGATCAGTTATGGGTTCAAGCAGGGGGGGGAGGATTGGTGGAGGAAGGTTTTCAGTTGGAGATGAGGGTGGTGATGGTGAAGATGGTGTCATCTATCCTTGGTCTGCAACAAGAGATCACACCCCTGAAGGGCAGTAAGGGATCAAGTGCTTTTGGAAGGGGAAGGTTGCAGATGATCCAGATGCATCTGCCTGGAATCAATGTACACTGATTGTGCAGCCATCTGCAGTGCTTGAGGGGGCTGCCACCTGGCTGCACACCACTGGCAAAGATGTGATGTTCAAGTTCAACCAGTTCAAAGCAGAGCTTGTAAAGAGTTTCACACCATCATCCCAGGTCAAACTCCTGAACAAGTAGAGTTGGCCTTACACATGTGGCAGTGATCCATGACAGTAATTTGTTGGCCTGCCTAAGGAGCTGAATGGCCTTGACCTCCTTTCCTGTGGCTCCTTGAGGCAGGTGTAGCTTCTCAACAACAATGATGCCACTGTTGTTATGGATGGTGTGAGAGGCCCTCTTGCAAGTGTTGTGATCAACCTTATCTGTTTCTCCTTCTGTGTCTCCTTCACCTGTGCTTGTGCCCTCACCTTATCTGTTTCTCCCCCCTCCACTCTGCAAAGTGTGGCATGTGCAGCTCTTTTGGTGTCTGAGCATGACTCTCTGTCCACACTTTTGTGCTACCTACCACGGGTGGCAGTGGCGTTCATGAGTTGGTTATGTATTTATGCATTGGTGGTACTGGTGGGGCGGGCCTTAACCCAGATCCGTGAGGTCTCCTTTTGCCGCCACGTGCCCTGTTGCCCCAACGGCTGGAGCTGGCTCTGAAAAACCCGGCGTAGGCGCACGAAAGCTGGCGTCCGATTGACCTGGCGAACTCACGCCCACAGCTCATGTAGCCCTGGGGCTTGCCAGGATACAGGCAACAACCAATGGCGTGCGGTCTGCGAACTGGCACTCCGCGTCGCACTTTGGGCAGCTGCCCCGCAGGAACGAAGGTTGTTGTCCCCCTCCCCAACGAACGACTACCCTCATAATAGGCGGCTTCGTTCTTCTTCGTTCTTTCGTACCAGCACACGACCCCACCAGCACCCGCCCAAGGGGCTACAGCTGTTCACCCCTCCTTCACCCGAGCCTCCTCCCCACGCCTACAACTCCACGACGAACCACCACCCAAGGACACTTTTTTTACCACCACCCACGCGCCACAACTTCAGCCTGACCTACCCAACAAACGCACCCCCGAGCAAGCGAGCAAGCAAGCAAGCAAGCACCTGCTTTCTTCTCTTATCTTCGTCTCTTCTCCCCGGTTGGCCGCACCGTCTTATAAAGCGCGGAGGAGAGTAGAGCGACGACGACGATGCTCGGGATGGCGGCCGCCGGTTCCGACCTGGAGGACACCAACTACCGCGAGGGCGACCTGAGCCGTCGATGCAACACCTCCCTCGTCGTTGCCTGGTGGGTCCTCCTCCCCAGCCCTCAAGTGGCCACTTCCCCTTTCCACCGCCGATGTTGGCTCACCCTCGCCTGTGTGCCGTGTGTGTGCGGCAGGCTGCGGGACAACTACCGGTTCGGCAAGAGTGGGTCGATCAGCAAGAACAGCGTCTACCGGCACTACCTGGACGAGTGCCGCGGGCGAGGCCTCGAGACTGACATCAACCAGACCTACTTTGGCAAGCTCGTCAAGAAGGCATCCAGTACAACAGGTACGGCCCCTCTCACACGCACCACCTCCAATGGCCGGGCGTTGTTCGTCGTACGAGATCCCATACACGTGCATGGGATATAACCCCCTGTTGTTGTTGCACCACCGGTGGCAAATTATGGAGAGCTCATGAGTTGTCCCCTGTGCGCAAGGTCACACGGCAACGCCTTGGTCCTCCCGTGGCCCCGTTCTTATTCCCACATGCCACGCATTTCCCCGCCCACAGGAAGGGACCGCGGGGCCGTTCGGAGCACCACTACAAGCGCCTCAAGCGGGTCAAGCACGCAGCCGCCGCCCTTCCGCTGCTCTTCGAACCGTCCCCGCCCACCCACGCTGCAACCACCACCACGCCGCCTCCTCTCTATCACCACCACCGCCATGAGCTGCCGCCGCCGCCGCCACGGCATTACCACCACCACCACCACCACCACCACCACCAACAGGCGACACCAACCTTCCACGCGCCGCGCCACCAGCACGCCGCCGCCGTAGCAGCAGCCGACGCTGTTGGGGGCAGCCTCCTCCATGCCGCGGGCACCCTGCTGACGCCGGCGTGGCCACCGGGGGATATGGAGGCCATCGGACGCACCTCCAGCCGGTCCCCCTCCCCGCCCTCCTCGCCCCCCTCCTCCGCTCACCACCACGTCCCGCAGCACCACCAGCACCACCAGCACCACCAGCACCAGCACCAGCAGCAGCTCCGCCACGTTCCCCTCGGGGCGAGCTTCCCTCTGCCACTCCCCACCGCCACAGCGGCCCAGCAGTACACACACCAGCAGCAGCAGCAGCAGCAGCAGGAGTCGTACGTGGGGGTGATGGCCGAGGCCGCCGCACCTGCGGGGTGCCGGTGCTGCGCCAACTCGAACAGCAGCCGCGGGGAGGCCGTTTCCTTCGGGGTGGTCCCTCCTTCGTCTTCGCCACGTTCGGTGGTGGCGGCGGTGCCGCCACACCGCGCCTGTTCCCCGACGATGTCGACGTGGTGGGCCTCGGTAGACCAGCGCCATCAGCATCAGCACCAGCACCACCATCGCCACCAGCACCAGGTCGACGACGACGACGACGAGGTGGAGGTGTCGCCCTTCCAGCCGCCGCGGCCCTTGGCGTGGAGCGGGTGGAACTTGGCCCACTCCGAGCCCACCGCCCACCACAGCGCCAGCACCATCAACGAGCTCCCGTACAGCTGCTGGTAGTAGTGGTAGTAGTGGCCAGCCAATAGTAAATACACACAGAAGATAATCATCTTTTTCTTACACCAAGCACACACGCTCCGGTGGCAGCAACCCGCGTGCTCCGGCGCGACCAAGGCGGCACACGAACTCCATAATGGGGCCACGTGGGGGACTCCGGTATTGCGGGGTCGACACTGGCGACCAACGGCACTCGGGCGTGCTAAACGACACCTATTGACGAAGGGCGACGGTGGAAGCAACAACGAGCGCTGCAGCGACACAGCGCAGCGAAGCAACGCCCCGGACGACTCCGAGCGAATGGTGCCGGCTGGTTGGTTGTAGCCGACGCCCACACGAGGTCCGCGTTCTGACTCTGCCCGGCCTCCTCCTCCTCCTTCTGCATTTCGTCGGCTGTCGTACCTACGTACTACTACTACTACGCCGCTGTCGTGCTCGGACCGAGGTCGCCAGCTTCGACTCCACACCCTCTACACAGCCGCCGCCGCCGCCGCCACCACCAATCGCGATAAAGAAGAAGAAGCCCTTCCTATGGCGTCGACGGACCACCTCCAGCGCAAGAAGCACATGCTGCAAGTGGTGGCCTGGTACAAACCACGCTATACTTCCCCCCCCCCCGACCAACCGCCACTATCCGTCGGCCCTGCTGCTGCTGCTCGCCCCCCCTGCCTCTGTCCGGGTATGTCGACAACAAAATGCTAACTCCACCGTGCGGGGGGGGGTTGGCGCCACAAAGGTTGCGGGAGAACTACAAGGTGGGCAAGAGCGGCTCCACCTCCAAGAACGCCGTCTACCAGCACTACTCCGACATGTGCTCGGAGCGGGGCATCGAGCCCTCCATCAACGCCACCTACTTCGGGTACCACTGGCGATACACCACGCACCGCACCGCACCGCACCGCACCACGCCTACTCGCAACGCGCCACAGCTGCGGAGGTGGGAGAGGGCTGACCGAGTTGTCTCGATGTGTTGTGTGTTGCTGGCTTCCATGCCCACCCGTTTATATTCCCTTTCCCTTTCCACGGCAAATGTTGTTACCATGTGCGTGCGTGCGTGCGTGCCTCCTTGTTGTTGTGTGTGTGCCGCGGCGTGCAGTAAGCTGGTGAAGCGTGCCTTTCCCGGCGTGCAGTACAACCGCAAGGGACCCCGGGGCAACTCGCTCCAGCACTACACCCACCTGAAGCGCATCAACCACGACAAGCTCAAGCAGCAGCGCCTGGTCGAGGTACCTACCTACCTACCTATCTGCTGCACCCGCACCCACACAGCTGGAGGCCCGCCGGATACGTCTGGGGAGCCCCGCCCAACATCTCGCTCGCTCGCTGACTGGGTCGTGTGGCGTGTGGCGTGTGGCGTGTGGCGTGTGGCGTGTGGCGTGTGGCGTGTGGCGTGTGGCGTGTGGCGTGTGGCGTGTGGCGTGTGGCGTGTGGCGTGTGGCGTGTGGCGTGGTGTGCAGGAGGCGAGCCGCGCGGTGGAGAACTGCGGGGTGCCGGAGGAGGAGGCCCTCTACCGGCTCATGCGGGAGAAGTACGCCGAAATGTTTGCGCCTCTCGCCGCCGGACTCGACGTTGCGCGCGCGCCACACCACTACGCCGCCGCTCCGCTCCACCCCGTGGCGGCCGCGGCGGCCCTGCTGGCGGCTGACGGCGGCGGGCATCCGTCCTCCTCCTCCTCCTACGCTCGGCCAACGCGCACGGGCCTCCTCTCCCCCGGAGATGCCGCCCTCCACGGGGACCCACGCTTCCGGGCGGCGGCGACCTCCTCGCTCCACTCCGGGGCCAGCGACCCGGACGGCGCGACCGGATCCGAATCGCCGGCGAGCGGCTCGCCGAGCCTGCCCCCACCGTCGTCGTCGTCTTCGTCATCGGCTGCCGGCGCGCTGGGCTCTCGCTTCCTCTCCTCCTCGCTCTCCATGTCCACGGGTGCTTCGCCACCAGCGGGCTCCTCCTACGCTCACCTGGCACACCCGTCGGCCCACCACCACCACCAAGCGGGCAAGGCCGCCACCGCGGGTTTCCCCTCGAGCTCGGCCCACTATGTCGTCAGCTCGTCCCCACCTTCGTCGCCGGGCAGCGGCCACCACCACCACCCGGGTGGTGGTGGTGGTGCCTACGCGCCGCCAGGCCATGGCCACGGCGCATTCGGGCCGGCGGCCTTTGCCTACCCGCCAACGTGCCCCTATTGCCACCACTGCCTCCACTGCTACTATAGCGGCGGCGGCGGCGGCGGCGCCCCTGCCGCGGGGCCGCCGGCCTTCTCCGGCGGCGGTGGTGGCCACGTGAATGCCTACGCGCCCTCCCATCACCCGGCCGGGCCTTCGTCTGCAGCGGCGGCGGCGGCGGCGGCGGCAGCTCACCTCGTGACGGCCAAGGAAGCGAGCGTGCTTGCCCAGTGGGTCCGCGAGCGACCCTTCCTGCCGCCCATCGGCACGCACGGCGGCCCCTCGGCGCCTCGCAGTGCCGACTCGACCAACGTCGTCGTCGACGACGATGACGATGATGACGACGGCCGTGGCCGCCGCGACGAAACTGACGAGACACACAGCCACCGCCGCGAGTCCGCGCGGGCACAAGGGCCAGGCGGCCGAGTGGCAGGCCAGTGGTGAGGCCAGTGGTGATCATATCACTGCTCGCCGCCGCCGTTGCCACTCACCTCCACCACGCACCCATTATTTATTATTATTATTGTTACTGCCGCTGGTCCCTGACCGCAGGCAGCAGCAGCACCCTCACCCCCTCCCTGATCTACAGGGCGGGCCAGCACCCCACAGAGTGTGATTTATTTATTTATTTATTGTTCCGTCAATGCGCCAAACTTGACCGTTACACACAAAAAAGAAAAAGAAATAAAGAAATACAAAAAAAACAAAAGAGAAGCCAAGAACGACCCCAGCTTCTGCCGGCGCAAGGGCAACACAAACAAACAAACAAATTCAAGGGCGAGGCCGCACCGCTTTTATGAGGCAACCAGTCCTTCCTCAGGGCCATCTATCTAATTGATCGTTCGTTTTTGCGTTGCCGCGATGCTTTGGTGGATTGTCGTAATTGGCGCCTTTCTGGCCTTCCTTGTGGTACGCCCTCTCTTGCGCCGCGATGAGCCACTTGTACTCAGTCGCTGAGCCACAGGCGTGGGGACTTGGGGCCAATGACGTAGCGACAGCGGTACCTCCCCCCTTGGCCCTTGGTGAACTCTCTCTCTCTTTGTGTGTTGTGTGTGTTTTGTATCTCGGAGGGTGTTGTGTTGTCTCGGAGGGAAAGGAGGAAAGCACGCGGTCTTTTTGCCGTGCGTGCGTGCGTGCGTGTGTGTGTCGTGTGTGGTCGAGCGGCCGTCTGACGTGCTCTTCCATTCAGTTCGGACCCTCTGTAGGCTCGAAGGCCCTCACCTTGGGGCAGGCCATCATGCTGGCCTTTGTGGTCGAATGTGCCGGCGCAGTCATCACGGGAAGGGACGTCGTTGGTACGTTGGCCGCCAGCCACGACCGACCGTGCCCCTTGGCACGAGTCTCTCTCTCTCTCTCCCCTCCACGCGCCAGACATGCCACGCCAAAGATAAGGATCGAGGGGGGGTACTGCATTGACCGTCGGTGGGTGGTGGTGGTGGTGGTGCGTGATGGTGGTTTGTGGTGGTGGCTGGTGGTGGTGGCCGGTGGTGGTCGTGGTGGTGCAGATTTGTACAACAAGAGCGGGATGGTGCCCGGCGTCTTCGATGGGCAACCGACAGAGCTGATGCTGGGAATGTGCTCCACCTTGGCTGGCACCCTCTTTTGTCTCGCCGTCAGCACCTCCCTCGGGTTGCCCATTTCCACGGCCCACGCCATAGGTACCAC
This sequence comes from Acanthamoeba castellanii str. Neff, assembly GCF_000313135.1. Taxonomy (NCBI): domain Eukaryota; phylum Discosea; order Longamoebia; family Acanthamoebidae; genus Acanthamoeba; species Acanthamoeba castellanii. Next base: position 304,140 of record NW_004457538.1, read on the forward strand.
CACACGTCTCCACGCAGCACGCCCGGGGCGGGCTCATCAGGGTCTCACAACGGGTTGCATGTTGCGTATGTTGTGCGTGTGCGGTGGTGCGTGTGCGTGTAGTTGGGGGCATCGTCGGCTTTACAGTCATGGGAAAGGGAATGGCCGGTGTTGATTGGCGGCGCGTCGGGCGCATCATGCTCTCCACTGTCACCTCCCCGCTCCTTGGTATGGCATTACATGTCCTCCTCCCCCCACCCATTGCTGTGCATCCATCTGCTTGCGGCAGGGTGGGTCCTCGTTTTCTATCGTGGCCGGTGGTGGTGGCCGGTGGTGGGTCTTCGAGTAGAAGGACCCTGCAGCGCGGCCCACCAGGGACTGATTGGCTCGACGTATCGGGGGGCGGGGGCGGAGGACGGATGTGCAGCGGCAGCGGTGTCGTTGGTGCTGTTCGTGGTGATCCGGCTGTGCATTCTACGCAGAGAGAATTCCCTCAAGCACGGCTTTCGCGCGCTTCCCTTCTTCTACGGACTCACGGTCGCCTTCCTCGCCTACTTTTTCGTCTACAAAGCTTCTCCCGGGCTCGGTATGTATGGCCGCTCTCCTTTCCTGCCGCCTCAAGCGCGTGCGAGCGGGCGGTTTCCTCCCCCCCCCTCTCCCTTCTCCTCACAACCGTGGGGGGGGGCTGGTGTGGTGTCGCTCCGTGGTCCATGGGGGGGGGCAGGCTGGGACAAGCAGTACACGCCCACGGTGATCCTGGGCGTGTGCGGAGCGATCGGGTTCGGTACGCTCTTTGTGGTCTGGCTTCTGGGCGTACCGCTCCTGTGGCAGTGGATCGACAACAAATACGACGAACAGGGCGAACTACGAAAACACTACTACAACAACAACAACAACAACAAGAGTACGTGCGAGACACAGACACTGCCACCACCACCGGACCGCACTGATACGAGCGAACGCTCTGTCATTGGGCGTCGCGTGCACGTGGTGATTTGCCGCAGGAAAGCGAACGAGCTTTGACGAAGACGCCTTTGAAGAAATCCAGGCGTCCGATGAAGGCCTCTCTCGAGCCCTCATCATCTGCTGCATGCGCATTCCTTTTTTCAGGTGCCTCTCTGCCTCTCGTGCCCCTTCTCCCGCTCTCGCGTGGTTCATGGTTCACCTGATTACGCGCGTGACCTCCGATCCCTGACCTCTCAAGGTTTTTATTGGTGTGGTGTGGTGTGGTGTGTGCGTGCGTGCGTGCGTCGTGTGCATGTGTCCTGTGTGGGCGCGCCGTCATACAGGGACTACGTGGTGTCCAAATTCTTTGAACATAAGATGGCGCTGAAGGCTGCTTTGACGAATGTGTACAACTCGCCAACAAGTACCACCACCCGCCACCACGACCACCAGCCACCGCCGCCACCCACCAGCCACCAGCCACCAGCCACCAGCCACCAGCCACCAGCCACCAGCCACCAGCCACCAGCCACCAGCCACCAGCGAGCCAGCCAGCCACCACCGCCACGCCTCCGTCACCCCTTTTTAGTTTTCACCCCTTCTCCTTCCTCGGGGGGGGGGAGTACTGAGTTGCGTGATGCGCTGGGCAGGCACACGCAAGCATGGCTACGCGTCGGACATCAGCGATGGAGAAGGCCTAGGGTCGTCCGACAGCGATAACGACATGATGGCCGACCGACCCGATTTCTTTAAGAAGCCGATGTTCATGGACCAACAACAGTCCATGGATCTCCACACCGTCCCCATCTTGGACAGCACGGACGACGACATGGAGGAACTGATGGGCAATGAGAGCGGGGTACGTGCCATGATGCCCTGTTTCGCTTCTCGCGCGTGCGCTCTCTCTCTCTCTCTGTGTGTGTGTGTGTGTGGTGTGTGTGTGCCTCTGCTTGCCTCCCTCCCTCCCCCCTCTCATTAGCTCGTCTCCGCCTCGTATGAGCCCACCTACTCCGCTCGGGCTCAACCCGGGTGGTTGACCTCTGAACCGTTCTCACTCCTCACCTGCAGGAACCGGTCGAGGATTGGGAAGAGGGGCAACGGAGGAAAAGAAACGAAGAGCTCTATGCCCACAGCGAAGGATTTGATGCACGCACCGAGGATCTGTTCTCGTTTTTGCAGATTCTTTCCGCCAGTGTGTCAGGTACATATCGCAACCTGGTGTTCGATGTGAGCGTGTGCGGTGGTGCGTGACCAACAAAGCTTTTCCGTTCCTCTTATTAACAACCAACCAACCAACCAACCAACCAACCAACCAACCAACCAACCAACCAACCAACCAACCACGTGGTAGGATTCGCGCATGGATCCATCGACATCTCAAATGCGTCCGCGCCGTTCGTCATCATACTGGCACTGTTCAACGACCTGGAGAATGGCGGGGCTGGTCTGATTGAGCAGGAGCCGTCTCTCCCCTGGTCAGCACTTTTACACACTTCCCTCCCTTGCCCCTGTAGCTTTCTCCAGTTCTTCTCTCCTGTGGAGCCACAGTGCGCTGACGCCTGTCCCTTCATTGTCCCCCTTGTGCTGTGCTCCACGTGTGTCGTCGCACAGGTGGATACTGGGCGTGGGTGCCGTGGCCATATTCTTCGGGTTGTCGATATGGGGCTACAAGATCATGGAGAGCATCGGATACAACTGCACCATGGTACGGCCAAGGCCTTCTCCTTCCTCCTCTTCAACGAGGCCCATTTCCAAATTGCCCATATACAACGTTCGACCTCCCAGATTACGCCATCGCGAGGCTTCAACGTAGATTTCGGCTCTTCCGTAGCTGCTGTTGTTGGTACGTGCGACAACAACCCCCTACGCATGTGTCTAGCACAATGCTCACGCGGATGTGGTGACAGGGAGCAAGTTCCTGCTGCTGCACATGAACTCGACGTATTGTATAGTGGGCTCGGTGTTCGGGGTGGGGCTGGCCAACGGATTCAAGGCGATCAACTGGCGATTACTGCTGCGGATGTGGCTGGTACCTCACCTCTCCCATTGAAGCCACCACCTGCAAAGGCTAATAATAATGGCTGGGCAGGCGTGGGTCTGCACAGTACCGTTTTGCGGCATGGTGAGTGCTGTTGTGTTCATCGTCCTCCAGTACACCTTTGTTTGGTGATGGCCCTTCTTGTGGGCAGACAGGTGCTTGAAATTTATTTATTGTGGTGCTGCTTTCTTTTATTGTCATAATGACACAATAATCATCAGCCTCGTGGTGTACAACGAACGACACGCTCATCCTTTTTTTTTTGATTTTAGCAAAAAAAACAACTTTGAATTCAGAACTGGCCATTGAGGACGAGGCGGTCTGTCTCCGTAGCGATCACAGCACCCATCAGGTGCACCAAGCGTGCGTTGAGTTGCACGCCACGACGCTTCATCTCGTCGTACAGTTCCAGAGCCTTGCCGTTGTTTCGTGCGAGGTGGTTCGCCTTTGTAATCAAACCAAAATAATAATAATAATAACATCCACGTTAGCCATGGCAATGGAAGAGAGGCAGTGCGAGGTTGTAGGTGTGGGGAGGCGGCCTGGACCGGATACGCCGTACCTGGATCAGGTTGAAGAAACTAAATGCATTTATCTGCATATCGGCTTGCACCATTTCGTCAAACAGCGCATCGGCCTGAGACACAAATTATTAGTTGAGCAAGCGCGTGTTGCGTGTTGCGTGTCGTGTGAAATGTGGCAGTCATACATGGGCGAGGGCTTCGCTCACTCCTTCCTGGCACGCACTGTCTGCACCCTGCTCACCGTGCGAGGTGTGGGCTGCCACTGTGGAATTGGGGGGGGGTGAGAGTCAGAGCGGGCGTGGCGGAAGTGCGGGTCCCGGCAAAGCTACTACACTAGTAGTGTCGTACCTTGCTGGCGGAGGCCGTTCAGGAGGTGGTTGCAAAGGTCGTGGCGCGGAGGGAAGCCGGCCGCCTTGTAGTCGCTGTAGAGATCTGTATTCGTGGTTCAGGGAGGAGTATATGAGCGCCGGGCGGAGGAGGAGAACCGAACGTTGCCGTTTGGCAGCAGGTGCTGTGTGCCGCGTACCAAAGGCCTTGCGCATGTCGGCGGCGCTGGCGTAGGCCCGCACGAGCAGGGAGTACGTGTAGCTGTCCTTGGGCACCTCGTCTTTGGTCATCTCCTCCAGTACGGTGCTTATCTCACCCGAGCGGCCAAACTTGGAGTGGCCAGCGAGAATGGCATTGTAGGTGCGAGTTGAGGGCCGGACTCCTGATATTACGCCACCCGCCACCCGCCACCCGCCACGGGAGGATGGGTCAGCAAGCTGCTTGGTGGCTTTTATGCTCGAGCAAGACCTGGCTCACTCCCAATGCATTGGGCATGGAGACGTACCAGCCTTCTTCATGTTTCGCAGCGCACGCCAACTACGATCGAGGGTGTCGGCGTCGAGGCAGCACGCTTCGATCAAGGAGTTGTAGACCTTTTCGTTCGGAGCTGGATCTGCGGTGATTGGTGGGTGGGTGGGGGGGGGGAAGCGTGCCGGCGATCAGATCCGATCGGTGCACTTCTTTCCACCCGCACCGCATGATGATGCACATTGTGCATCCCCATGGGGAGCGTGGACGTACACTTCTCCCGCTCGGCGCCCAAACGCTCCACCCATGCGAACGCTTCGTCAATTCCCTCGGCCTGCCGCCGCGGCACTCAGTCATTCAGTCAGTGGGAGAAGAGAAGAAAAGAGGAGAAGCTCACCAGACACGGTCGCAACCGAGTCCAGGCAGCTGTCGTGTGTGTCGTGTCGTGTCGTGTCGTGTGTTACGAGACCTTCGCAACTGCCAGGACGGCAGCACTGTAATGAACCGCCTCCGTAAGTACGTTCCTGCTGGCCATCTTGCGCAGAACACTGAAGTGGCAGTGTTGGGGAGAAAGTGTGCGAGCGTCAGTGCGCGGTAATACCGCGCGCAGAGCAGCAGTAACGAAAGAGGGAGCTGCGAGGATGAGAGGAGGGGAGCACTCTTGCACGAGGTCCCAGCGCTTGGATTCACCGTAAATGGTGATCAAGTTCTTGTAGGTGGTCGCGGTAGCCGGTAGCTTTTGCCTCTTGGACATGTGGAAATAGATCTGGTGGGCCCGCCTGAACTTGCGCGCACCAACGAGAGATGAGATATAGGCGTCGTAGAACTCCGCATCCAAAGTTGCCCCCTCGTCGACGAGCTGCAAGGTACAACGGGGTGTGTGTGTGTGTGTGTGTTGACGTTGTGAGTTGCTTACAACCAAACAACCAACCCTCAAAAAGAGCAAAGCAAGCACCTTGTCGTAAACAGCATCGGCAACTCCAACTGAATCGGGCCGATTTGCTGCTCGGACGACCCCAATGCATGCGGCAAGGCTGGGGCTCACACCTGTGGTTATTACTTATTAATAATCATTTTTACATTTTCTTTTAAATAGAGAAAAAGAAACCAGGCAATGGAGGTTGATTGATTTGCACAAATTTCCTTGAAAGAAAAAGATATGGGATTGGGGCACCTTTGGCTTCCATGTCGCGCAGCAGGCTGTGCGCTTTGTCGAGCCGCTTCGCGCGAGCGAACACGTCAATAAGGGCGGTGTAGGTGGCAGACTCCAGGGGCAGGGCCTCATGTTCTTTAACGAAGGCAGATGCCAATTCGGACGCTTTGCTGAAGTTCCCCTGCTTCGCCAATTGCTGACTCTCCAAGAGAACATCGTTTTGAGCGAGGCTGTGGGTCGAAGAGAAACGACTCACAGAAGCGGCAGAGCACAGTAGCTGAAGTCCGCAGCTCGCTCCATTACCGCAAATACTCGGCCGACCCGCGAGCCAAAAGCTGTTGCCGTTGATCCGCATGGCCGAGGGAAGGAGTTGCACGGGCGCGCGCCGACCAAAGGCGGAGAAGCGGGACATGGCCTGAGGGAGGATGAGGATTGCTATCCGTTTGGGATTTGTCGGGAATGAATAATTCAAAATAAAAGAAGAGAAAGGGTGTAAGAAATTCATGGGAAGCAAATTGGCGGGAGAGGAAACCACGGTTGATTGGCAGGAGCACTGCTTTCTAACCAAGCCGCGTAGGGATCGATGATGGATACGCAAACTCCCGTACATCCCCCTCGGCCGTTCGAAATCGTGGTGGCTGCGTCTGTCAATGGCGGAATCGGGCTGGCAGGACAGTTGCCCTGGCAATTGCCTCAGGAGATGGCCAGGTTCAAGGCCTTGACTCTCAAAACAGCAAACGATGACCACTCGAACGCGGTCATTATGGGCCGGCGGACCTACGAGTCGATCCCCGCGAAATTCAGACCTCTCAAGGGCAGGGTCAACATCGTACTCTCGCGCGACCAGCATCGTAATTGTGTCAGGTGTGCTTCCATCCCTCTCTTTGCGTTTAATAATGCTCAACATGTTTGACACTTTCTGGGACACTCTTCGCATCATGCAGTTTGCCCGACAGCGTGGTGGTGGCGAGTAGTTTTGACGAAGCACTCCTGGCCATCCAGAGCATGGAGAAGGTGCAAACTTGGCCACCCGGTTCCGCAAAGGTAGGACAGCCAACAGCTAATCTACATAACAGGTCGAAAGGGTGTTCGTTATTGGTGGGGCTCAAGTCTACGCGGAAGCCATAAAGCATAATGGTTGCCAGGCGATTTACCTTACACAAGTGCGTCCGGCAGTCTTGCTCGACCAAGGTCGTTTCGCCCAGTCTAGTCGTGTCTGAAGACTCTCTCCCCCCCCTCTCCTCCAGATCACGTCTCCCGAGTTCGAGGTAGACACCTTCTTTCCGCAGATTGATCCGCACTCTTTCAAGCTCGACGCCAGCTATCCTGAGCAAGGGAAGGCGCATGAAGAAAAGGGCGTCACGTATGAGGTAATCACTGCTCGCCTTCTCTTCGAAAAGCGGCCTAAAAGCTGAAGGACTCGGCACGAGTTTTGTTCAGTTTTTACGGTATGTACGCAGCAAGTCCGTTGGGCCGCATGAAGAAGAGCAATACCTTCGGCTTGTGCACGCGATCATCAAACATGGCAACGACAGAGACGACAGGACGGGAGTTGGTGCTCACCTCCCCCATCACGGTTAGGCGATCTGCCGACCATCTCGCTCGCTCACACATACTCACCCTCTCTAACACAAATCCGTTCCTTTTGGAAGCACAGGCACTCTCTCTCGGTTCGGGTGTCAGATGCGGTTTAGCTTGCGGGACGGCACCTTTCCTCTCCTCACCACTAAGCGCGTGTGGTGGAAGGGGGTGGCCGAGGAGCTCCTGTGGTTCGTGTCGGGCTGCACGAATGCCAACACTTTGGCAACCAAAAGTACGATGAGCTTCGGCACAGCTGCTTCTATAAGTCAGGTCGGGTGGCTTACCTTCTTTGGGGATGCGTTGTCCTGGTACAGAGGTCAACATCTGGAAGGAGAACGGATCCAAGGACTTCCTCGCCAAGTGCGGACTTGGCCACAGAGAAGAGGGAGACTTAGGTACAGTCTCCCCTCCTTGGTCTCGTCTCGTCTCGTCTCTCTCTTCGATTTGGTGCACAGCTGGCTGGCTCACTGTTGGAACAATGGCCCAGGCCCCGTTTATGGCTTCCAGTGGAGGCACTGGGGAGCAAAATACGTGGACATGCATACCGACTACTCGGGTACCGACGACTGGCCTGTCCAACCCCTCACACATGATGTAACATTCTTACACCGCGAATAGGCCAAGGGCATGACCAGTTGGCCGAATGCATCGCACTCATCAAACATAATCCCACATCGCGTCGTATCGTTATGTCAGCCTGGAATCCGACAGACCTCAAGGTAAGGAGACTCCCATCCCTCCGCCCTGGAGAGCCGATTACAACGACCCTTGCTTGTGCAGGAAATGGTGTTGCCTCCGTGCCACATGTTTTGCCAGTTCTACGTTGCCAACGGCGAGCTCTCTTGTCAGGTAAAGCCCAACCAATGCTGGCGTTTCACGTTTTTGTGTGTTAACTGGCAAAACCAACACCAGATGTATCAGCGCTCTGCTGACATGGGACTAGGCGTGCCATTCAACATTGCTTCGTACTCCCTGCTGACCTGCTTGGTCGCTCATGGTAATAACGTCCCAACCCAGCAGCTGATCGACAGCACTGACCTTTCTAGACTTTCTTCTTCTGCACCATGCTACAGTATGTGGCCTGATCCCAGGTGAGTTTGTACACACAATTGGTGATGCACATGTGTACAAAAGCCACATTGAAGGTACCAACAGCAAGCCAAATGCACCCAGAAATCAGTCTCACCAAAACTATTGTGCAGGGTTGAAAGAACAACTCACGCGTCCTCCATATCCCTTCCCAAAGCTCCACATCAAAGACAGAGGCCAGAACATTGATGGTATGGATGGACCGACCCACCCTTCACCACATGGCTTACTGAAGAAATATATTCGTTTGATAGGCTTTGTCTACGAGGATCTGGTCATTGAGGGATACCAACACCACCCCACCATCACCCTCCCTTTTGCTGTGTGATCGATCAGCCATGTTAAACAAGCATGAATGAGCGATTCGTTCGAATGTGGAAAAAAGGAGCGATTCGTTTGAACTGGTCTAACGACACGCATACAGCTAGGTTTATTCAAGTCCTCCCTCTTTTTTTTTGAAAGTGAACTTTTCTGCGCGAGCACGGCGCACAAGACTACTACAAGCAGGTGGGGCGCAAGGAGACTAAAGCTGCCATGTGATATTCACGTTGAGCAGACAATAGCCAAGCGAATTCTCCAGCTTCTATCGGGGTATGCAACGAAAACGAGTAACATTCGTTATAGTTAACTCGTTATTTACTCGTTTTTTACTCGTTTCACGCGGTTTTTACTCGTTCCACGCGGTTTTTACACGTTTCACACGTTCTCTACTCGTTTCACGCGTTTGCTACTGGTTTAACTAGTACAACACTGATTAAACTCGTTTAACGCCCTGCCCTGAAACGAGTGTTAAACGCGTTTAACGAGTGTTACGCGAGGAGGTCGCGATTATCCGCGGATGATCGCGATGTCCGCGGGAGGTCGCGATGTCGAAAACAAGCCATCCCCTGAGTAAAACTAACTTGTGCACTCGTAAAACTAGTTGGACACACATTAAACGAGTTGCACACTAGTAAAATGAGCTTGCAACTCATAAAATGAGTGGCTAATTCAAGATGTGAATGGTTTACACTCGAAAAAAGGGAAAAATGACTTGTCGAAACGATGGATGTACGGGCCAAAACCCGCGTTAAAGGAGTAAAAAAACGCCTAAAAAACGAGTAAAATGACCACAAACCACCTGTGGCAACACTGATTAAACGCTTTAAACTAGTTAAACGCGTTTAACGAGTGTTACTCGTTTTCGTTGCATCCCCTTTGTCGTGTGGTGCTAACGCCAGAAACCTTAGTCAAAACTCCGCCCCCAGGGCGGGCTGGATCAAATCCCGGGGATGGTGAGAGACGGTTATTATTTTTTTCTCCTCTCACCTTCACACCACCTCCCCCCACCAACAAGCGCCGCACTCAGCTCCCCGGTTTTGGCATGCTGGTACCACACGCTTCTAAAACGGATGAGCGATGCGTTTGAGGATCGTCCGATTCGCGGTCTCCCGTCCTCACTCTGCTACGAATGCGAAACGAATCGCTCACTGTGTTCACGGACGGGGGGTTTGAAAAAGCAAGCACTCGTGCAGCTGTCCCACTGGTGCTGTTTCATACAATTCCCCCACCTCATATTGCCTCGATAGAAGAGACAGGTCTTGCCCTGCGTGCTCGATTGCTTTGGTTGAACTCGTTGAGAGACAGACTACGCCGTCCCTCTTTCCGAGGGCAGCCCCTGCAACATACACGCCTGCGAATTAATTGCCAATCAGGTTTCCCCAGGTCAAGAAGGGAGCTAAAGGACACACCTCTCACGACGGTCGAGGGAGGCGCGGCGTTCCATTTCGATGCTGGTACGAATGGCACGTTGAAGGGGAGCGTCCAAAGAGCGCAGCATGTGGGCGAGTTGTAGCTTCTTGTGGTCCACATAGACGTCTGTTTCGTCCACAATCTCTCCCTGCACCCGACACTTACGACACGACACACACGACACACGCACGCACCACACACCACACACCACACATCACGCACACGCACGCACCACACACCACACACCACGCACACGCACACACCACACACCGGCACACACACACACGACACGACACATGCATGACACACACATGACACACGACACACATGACACACACACGCGACACACACACTCACACACACAACGAGTCTAATCAGACACTTACACGCCGCAGGAGTACTCGAGATCGACACACATGATCATTTCAGACACGACACGCAGACCCAATAATAAAACACGCGTGTGTAGCTAACGGTCGGGCAGTACCTGAATGAGTTCCTCGAAAACGTCCTCGAGGGTGATGATGCCGATCAGGTCTTGGCTGTCGATGCTGGCCACCATGGCCATGTGGCCTAATGCGTCACCACGGTGATGCGTGTACAAGAGGCAGGGACATTGTCAGAGCAGCAGCGGAACCCCAGCCCGCTGGTAGCAGTGAGGAGGGTATGGTACTCTTGCCGCTCTTGAACTGGTTGAGGATGTCGTAGAGCGGGGTGTCCGCGTGCACCAGCGGCATGTCGACCAACGGCAGCTGGCACACGCGCTTCTCCGCGTTGCCATCCACCCCTGCCATCAATAATAAAAATAGTAGTAGTAGTAGTAAAAAATGGTTCTGACACTGCGACGCTAAGCGATGGCGCGTATGCATACCGACCAGCCTGCGCGTGAGCAAGAGACCGACGACCTGCTGGATGTCCTCCCGGTAGACGGGTACGCGTGAATGCCCCGTGTTGATCACCTGCCCATCATCATCATCATCATCACACCACCACCACCACCACCACCACCGCGCCGCGGAGAGGGCGAGTGAGGTGATGTGCGGTGAGGTTCGCGGCGTTCAGTTGGGACGAAGGAGGACCTGCTTGATGGTGTCAGGGTCGAGAAGGGTGGTCTCTTCGAGCATGAAGGCATTTTCAATGGGCGTCATGGCGTCCTCGGCCTTCTTCTCGATCATCTCGAGAGCACCCATGATGATGGTTGACTCCTCCTCGTCGAGGGCGTGCTTTTCTCCGTGCATCCGCACCAGCTCCTTCAGCTCTGCTCTCTCGCCAACCGCAAGATGCGAGGGAGGAGGAGGGAGGAGGTAAGTAAAATGCCCCTCCCCCCCCACTGAAACACATTGCGGCAGCACGTCGCATCCCACGCGATCGCATCCCACAACACGTGACACGATACATAAATGCGTCATATATACGACGGATGCAGGGGAAGAGGTGGTGTACGTGCGCGGCGCAGGTAGGTGGCGTGCTCGTCCCCCAAGAGCCAGTCCAGGAGCTTGCTGATGGGGAACCCGACGATGAAGAACGCCGCCATCAAAAACTTGACCAGCCTGCGCAATCCCCCCCCCCTCCCACCACACGAGATGGGGATGACACGCGGTCAGGTTGTGGGGGAGGGCATGTCTCGGTAGGTAGGTAGGTAGGTAGGTAGGTAGGTAGGTAGGTAGGTAGGTAGGTAGGTAGGTAGATAGACAGATAGACAGATGTGTTATCTGAGAGAATCAAGCAATCGCCCAGGCGTACCGTACCCTGAGAGGTGTGCCCCGATGGCCAGGCTATACCGGGAGCACAGAGCCTGCGGAATGATTCTGTAACCCCCCCCAACCCCGCGGGAAGAGGAGGCGTCAGTGTGGGGGGGGGGTGGAGTGGGCGTGGGCGTGGGCGTGGGGTACTCGCCAAAGAGGAGGACCAACGTGACGGACATGATGATGGCGAGGAAGGGCGAAGTCAACCGATCGAGAAAGATGGGAAGTGCCTCCATGGCCATCGCGTTGGCTTTCGTGGGTCACCAGCCACCAGCGAGCCACCAGCAGCAGCCACGACGACGACGGCCCACAAGCGGAGGTGAGCACGCGCACGGACGGAGCCGGCACTAGGCCTCCCATTGTGTTGCGGGGGGGGGACGAGGGGAGGGCGAGTACCGAGGAGGAGGGTGACGAGGCACAGGTGATGCCTGCTTACCACGGGTATGATCTTGGCCGCATACCGCTTCTCCTGGAGTTGACGAGACACGCGCCACACCACCATCCACCAGCCAGAGCCAGCACCCACGAGCGAGTAGTGAGGCACTGAGGGTGGGTGGGACACCAACGGGATGGGGGGGGGGTCTCGCCAACAATCTGCCGGTGGTGGTGGCTGGCGGTGGCTTGTGGCGGCTGGCGGTGGCGGTGGCGGTGGCTGGTGGTGGTGGCTGGTGTGGGCGTACGGATTCTGTGCCCGACGCTTCGAGAATGCGGAGCTGGGTGAGGTCCAGCCCCATGAGCCCAATAGTGAGCCCTGACATCGCTCCTGGCGGCGGCGGTATTGCGTCGACGCGAATATATATTTATATGAACCGTCAGCATCATCTAGCCCGCGCCGAAGAGGGCCGCCGCGCCGCCGCTTCCAGGGATGAGGTGGTGGTGGCTGGTGGTGGCTGGTGGTGGCTGGTGGTGGCTGGTGGTGGAGGAGGAGCACGCACCGGCGGTGCAAACGAGGAATAGCACAATCGCGCAGTAGGCGCCATAGAGCAGAGGCGAGTCCACAGCCCCCTCCTCGCGCACGAACAGCTCACCTCCACACATCACCGCGCCCCTTTCATAGTCGTTGCCGCCCGCCCAACGGACCACCAGCCATCACCACCAGCCACCACCACGGTCAGGGTAGGACCCAGTCTTCATGCGCGCGTGCTGAGCGCTACCGTCAGTTTTCCATCCCCCCCCCAAAGGAGGGGGTGAGTGGCTATTTGGGGGGGGTAGGCCGTGCAATACGATGGAACATACCCAGGCAGGTCACCGTGGGGGCGGCACGTAAGAAGGCCTTCCTCCTCCTCCTCTGCGGCCACCCCACCATTACCATTGCCGCCGAGACACAGCACCAGCACCAGCAGGACCCACCACCCCCACCTCCTCCTGGGGGCCGTGGTGGTGGCGGACCACCATTTTCCTCCCCTGCACGCCTGCTGCTCCATTCCGGCTGTTTGTTGGTTTGTTGGTTTGTTTTTTGTTTTTTGTTTTTTGTTTTTTCCAACTTTTTTCAAATCCCCAAACATTTTTGTGGCAGAAGAAGGGCAGGAGGCGGCGCCTCAGTGGTCGGCAGCTGTCTCCACGTTCTGATCGCGGTACATGCGCACACAGAAATCGCCCCAGCACTCCATGACCTGCTGGCCTGGTGGTGGGTGGTGTATGGAGGGTGGTGTAGGGTGGGCGGTGTATGGTGGTGTAAGGTGGTTGTTACGTTGCCCGTTCCACCCGCCGTCACAACCGCTCACCGGATCGGGGGCGGGGAGGAGGAGGGTGCTTACTTACCCTCCGGCACGCACTTGTCGATGTCTCCGCCATTGGCCTCCACGCACGAGTGGAAGCTGCCGTAGGGGCTGGCGCACACGCGAGGAATGAAGCACGCCATACCTTCCTCCATCCTAGCATGGCACAACACAACACACACACACACACACACAGGTCGTCAGAGACTTGCGGGGCTGTGGCACGCGCGCCTCTATTGGAAAACAACCAACCGGCCAGCCACAAAGAGGAGGCGGAGGAGAGGGAGGAGTACCTGGCCTCTTCGCCCTTGTCAGGCTGATCACACTCTTGGACGACCTGCTTCTCCTGTGGAGTGAGTGGCAGCGGTGCGTCTTCCGACGCCTTTTCGAGGTCTTTCAGCACGTCTGTGGTACATCATCGTAAATATTTAGATACACACAAAGAAAGATTGTTTCGCAAAGTGAGTGAAGGGAGGAGGAAGACTCCCTGCTCCCTGCGCCAAGCGCGTCTCTTGCAGCGGGGGTGCGCGGATAATAACAGAGAAAGTGGTCACGGGGTGTGGTGGCTGGTGGTGGCTGGTGGTAATAAGGCACCTTCGAAGATGGGCATGCACTTCGCCTGGACCGCGCTCGGGTTGCCGGCCGTTCTCAGGCACCTGCGAACGGAGCAAAAGCAGCGGGCAGGCGAGCGGGGGTGAGAAGAAAGGAGCAGACCCTCGCCCTGGCCCTGGGTTGGAAGAAGAAGAAAGAAGAAGAAGAACGAAGAAGAACGAAGAAGAACGAACAACAACAACGACGACGACGACGACAGAAGAAGAAGAGGAAGAAGAAGGAAAGAAGAAGAACGAAGAAGAAGAAGAAGAAGGAAGAAGAAGAAGAAGAAGAACCATCCTCGGGCGAGGAGGCAAGGGCAGGACAGGACAGGAGAGGTGGTGCGTGCGTACGTGGTGAACTGCTCCGCTCGCGCGGGGTTGACCACAGATTCCATGCAGAGAAGCGAGCGCAACCGGTAAGGCTCACACTTGCTGCACGCCCCACGGGCCAACGCCACGCGCAGAGGTGAGAAGAGGGGAGAGGGGAGAGGGGAGGAGAGGGACGGGGAGAGGAGGAGGAGGAGGAGGAGCCTCACCCGTCGTCGTGAGGGTTCTTGTACTCACATTCGGCCAGTGCCACGAGATCGGCCTCACAGGACATGGCAGCGTAGGTGGCCTTGTCCTGGCGGGTGGTGGGCGGTGTCGTGAGTATCATCGAGGGGAGAGGCGTGTGCCAGTGCGTGCCGGTGTGTGTGTCGTGTGTCCGGCGGACAGGGGCAGCGCGCGATTTGGGCGGCATGCAGCCTGCGCCCGCAAGCCCGCACCGCCGCACAGAATGCGACGGCCGGGGGGGGGGGAAGGGACACCACTACAAGTAGTGGTTTGCTCTGGGAAGGAAATATCTAGGTAAAGCGATGCTTTTCGCTCCCCCCTCGACCATAGCCTTCCGTTGGTTGTTGTTTGTGATGATGCCGGAAGAGGGACTTGACAGTACCTTGCGAAAGGCTGCACTGAAGTAGGGTGCGATCTGTGGGTGACTGTACACCACATTGATTAAGATTGAGATAAACACCTCATCAAAGTGATTGCTGGCAGAAACTCGTACTTCGTGACTGCAGCCCATCTGATATGTGCGCCAGTCAGATTACGCGCTCGAGCCGACGAATCGCCCGAGCTCAGCCAACTGGTCCAAGACATTGCTCAAGTAGAGAAATAAGTTTTGTTCTCTCTTTATTTTCTGCACAGAAATATTTTCTCTGATAATTTTAATTCAAATGAGTTGTGCTTTTGGAGCTACACACCAGCAAAGGAGAGCAAAGTAGTCAGCATTATCTGCCACTTTCATGCAATGCTGCTATGCTGAAGAGTGTGAGCAAGGTGAACAAAGGACGCTACAGTGCAAGTAGGGCCATATTCTGTTAGATCTGCTAACTTTTTGCAATATCACCATTTTGTATGAATCAATGTTACCAAATTCATGAGTGTTGTCTGGATCAAGGTGCTCATCCTTGTGGAGGTAGTGCATGAGGCCAGATCAATGTTGCAAGGGACATGAGATTGATTACTGTGGCTGGCCAATAATTGCTCTCTCTCTGCCCATGTTGCAAATTCACCACATTCCTTGTATCCCCCCAAGCTGCTGCTGGTGTTTGACCTGCCAAGCTTGCAGACATCTGGATGGGTCACACCACTCACTGGAACCACACCAACATCACCACTCAATCTAGTCTATAACTTGTGGTCATTTGAAATGAGAGGTCACAAATGACGGTGGAATTTTTGTTGTGCTAAAATTGTGTGAGATTTGACATTTTTGATTTATAGGGCAGTTTGGAAGATTTGGATCTGCACATGTGATTTTGACATGCTAGACTGCTGCATATAAGTGATATTGAGAGACTTGAGATGAAAATGATTTTTTTAAAACTTGGAATTTGTGGAGTTAAAAGTGATTTTAGCAGTGTGAAATGGAGTCAGCACAAATGTGAAGAATGAAGTTCTGTCTGTGAGTGCAACTGACTGAATATGGTGTGAGGTTGTACATGAACTGGAAGTGAGGGCACCATGTTGGCCACTGATTATGGAATTGATGGAGGGGGTGAAAGCAAAAGCAAGGTGCATTTTGAGGTTGTTCCAAGTAGCACTGACACAAAACAAGGTAGAGTCAGATTTTACTTTGCGCCAACACGTCTGTGATAAACAAAGAAATGGTAGTTTGAATGTGTAGACATCATGTATGTACATGATAGAGTAAGCATCCAGTTTTACAGTTTTTGTTGTAGTGTATGTGTATGTGATACAACTTTTGGGATGGGTTGGAGTGAGCACTTGTCATGGAGGTTCAAAAGGTACATCAAGAGGTTCACCCAGTCAGCCCAACATGCCATACGTGGGGCGCTGTAACAAACCGCAGGTGCTGTGTGCAATATGCAACACCAACAACTTACTTCCTTCTTTTTCCCTCCTTGAGTGGCTCATGATCAGGCAGTTCTTCAGTGCAGGTTGGGCTAAGGTGACTGGAGTCTTCATCCAGATCAGGCCAGTCTTTCCACATGCTAAGAAGCTGTGACCAGAGCACAGGTCTCATCTGGTTGTTGAGATCCAGTGCAACATCTGCACACATGAGGGAATTGTAGGAGAAAGAGGTGGGTGGGTCAGCAGTCAAGTGGTAGGACCCATCCATTGCTTCATCCAGCCAGTCTAGGAAGATGCATGCACAGGTAGTGCAACTGACCACACCAAGCCACACAGCTCCTTTCTCACCCACAATTGCCACAATGGCTCCATCATCTGGCTTCACTGATGTCAGCTCAAGTGTAGCACTTCCAGTGAGACTGATGGAAGCATTGATGGGCTGATCCAATGGCTCCAGGTCAGAGAGAAGGTCATTCTGAGCATGTTTGTACCCATAAACCCAGCCAAATGGGTCACTGGTGAGCTGCTCTGGAGGTGGCCTATTGAAGAGAGAGACAAGATCCTGGTAGGATTTCTTCATGGCCTGGGCATTGTTGAGCTCAGTGAGGGCAGAGAGGGTATCCTTGAGGATGGCGGTATTGAGCTGAGCTGGGAGAAGAGGAAGGGGAGAGTCAGAGGGACAGAGGTTGAGGAAGGAATAGGGACCCATCCATGGAGAGGCAGAGGAATGGTAGTCCTTCATTAACATCTGCACATCTTCTTTGTGACAGGAGAAGTGGAAGACATGAGGCCTGGAGGTTCCCTGAACACCATGGATATAGGGATCCAGCGAGGATTTGATAGCCCAGCACTCAAGAAGGAATATAGGCTCAGGGTGAAGGTGGGGTGCAGAATACCAGTCCTGCAGACCTTGCTTGAAAGCCTTGACAGTCATGACCCATGGATTATACTTCATGCCAATCACAAAGGTTGAGAACATCTGGTCAATATCCTTGTGGGTGTGTCCCACAGGCAGGAAGGATATGGTGATTGATCAAAACACCTTGTTTAACACCAGCCAGTGGCAGTAGGCCAGCATGTACATGAACTGGCCCTGGTGTAGGTACATCCACAATGGAGAAGTTGGCCATTTTGTTCTTGGAGATTCTGTAAGCAAGCATGAATGCCTGCCTGCAAACATGCTACTAGTGTAGTGAGGAAGCTATCTCCAATGAGCTGTGGTGTGGACATTATCTGATGATGTAAATGGTAGAGTTGATGGTGGAGTGGTTGGTTCTCCATCAATGTCCTCAGCCATTGGTGTGAAGCTGCCTGGGTCATGCCAAGATATCAGATGCAGCATGCTCATATATGTGATACATCAAACTTGCACAGACAGAGCACAGAACAGCAGGGACTTGCAATGATCCAATTAAAGTCCAATGCCTCAACTGTTGAAAGCACTTTCACTGCTGGCTGTGGTGTACAGCAGTCCACTGAATCCATGATCTGCTGGCTGGATGTAGCCAGCTAACCAGTATCATTGCCACACACATCCAGAATGAGGGAACATAGTTAAATCATTGTGTATGTGATGATAAAATAGGAATTACAACTACAGGTTACATATTGTCATGATAAATAGAATTTCACTTGGTACATCAAAATTTTGATAAAGAAGGTCAAGAATTACAGGAAAAATCAAAAAGAAGTATGGGACAAACCAGGATCACCATCCAATGCTTCCATGGGTGAGCAGTTGAGAGATGTGGTGGGGTGAGAGGGTAGGATAAGAATTGAAGTTAGTCTCAACACAAACCAGTCTAGAATTTAACCAGCAGCCAATGACATCTTGCCCATGAAGACAGTGAAATTTCAGAGTGGGCTGTCACCATTGGTGGCCTTGAGCCTAACACTTTTTAAGAAATGTCTGCAAAAAAGCTCATTGGTTGAGTGTAGTCCTTTTAAGGCTGAACATGGTACAATGGTCATTATTCTTTTCCAACCTACACACAACAACATGAGTGACAACCTTACCCAGTCTGCAAGTGGCATTCAGTCCATGGTAATGACCTGCCACAATGCAGCTGAGCTTGCCAAGTGGATGGTCAAGCAACTGGAGTGGAAGAAGTGGAAGGAGAGTGACCTCAAGAAGAAGAGCCTCAGTGAACTTCAAAACATGTGCATGGTATGTCAATAGCACAGTTTGTTTAATGAAAGTAGTTTCTATTCAACAATATTGACTCTTATAATTAATTATAACCACCATTTTATATAAGTAATTTATTGTGTATGTGATATATTCTCATCAATGAAGCTCATTCTTGACTCAGCAGACCATACCTGAGACTCAAGAGCAAGAAGCTGAAAAAAATAGCACCACTGGAGCCAGCTCCACCATGGAGATGTCACAAGATTTGCTTGGAGCACCAGAGGTAAGTGTGTTTGATTTTGAATGAAATGTAGTCCTTTATAAATCTCACCAATCCTGTACTTTCTTCAGGTTGATGCAACAGCCCAAACAACATCTGCCAGCAAGGAGCAAGTAACCCTGCCAACTGCCATGGCAACTGATGAGGAGCTGTGGAAGCTCCTGAAGGAGGTATGCTTTTCATACTGTTTGTGAAGCCAATTATGCACCACAACTGCAGGACATTCTATTGTGTACATGTATGTGATAGAATGTTTGCTAATTCATCTCCTCCTAGCCCAGAAGAGGAGCTCTCCATGCCTCCAGAGGAGGCCCTGCTCAAGCATTATGGTGTCCTCTGTGTGGATCACATGAAGATGAACACTGCAACAATCAACATCAACCAAATGACAAAGAGTGGCACTCATCAGTTGGTGACTGCTAGAGGACACAGAGTTCTCTCAACATTGATGAATGAGATGGGCGTTCTGACAATGGAGCATCTGCTTGTTCAAGAGCTGCCTCCCTCTCAGTGCATCCTAAAAGATGGGATGCCTGAGTACTGCATCATTGTTGGCAATCATCATGTTCAGACTGCATGGTGGCTTTTCCCTGCCAAATCTGAAGAACCCATGCCAATCACGCCCCTCTATCTTCACAATCACTCAATTTCCAATCCAATTCTGCTTCATGCCTCAAGCACATCTCAACTGAACAGCACAAGCAGATCCAAGCAGGCAACAAGTACAAGATCAGCAAGAATGGTATGCTCCCCACCAGTATTTCTTATAACTATCCCATTGTGCTGACTGTACTCTCTTCCAGCCTTCAAGGAGCTCCTCATTGCCTGCCAGAGAGGTGTTGAGTTCCTGAGCAAGGTGAGAAAGGTGGCTACATGCCTCATGGATAGGGACTTCATCCACCTCAAGAACAAGGTGGCTACTGGAGAGTGGGTATGTTCTCCTTTTGCATAGTTCTTTCATTGTAGTCAATATTCCCTGAAGTGTTCTCAACTACACTCCACTTTGTGCTACTCCACTTCAGGCCTGCTTCCATCTCAACTTCAGCTACCACATCAATGGAGCTTCTGCACAACTGAATGAATCTGAGACCAACATCATCACAAGTGCTATCAACAGCATCCTCATTCACTCCAACCCATCCAACATCACATCCTGGACTACAGCAGCCCAGACTGCAGCATGGCTGCATTTGCCACACAGGTACCCCCCCACACAGCACCACAATTTTCTTTATCTTCTGTTTTCTTATTTTGCAGCAACCATCACACCTCCAAAAAAACACTCCAAATCCCCTTGCCCCCTTGCAGAAGTAATATTAATCAGTCTGTTAATAAATATCCAATGAATCCCATCATGCATCCAGTGAATCACTGTGTGACATCCACCAGCTGCCCCACAGATGTCCAGTGGCTGTGCTTCTATAGGGGTTGACACTTGTTTGGTGCCAATAACATGCTTTTCTTAAATTTGCCTTTTTGTAGCTGCTGTTATGAACCCCAACTAAGGGTTTCTCCCAAGAAGGGTGTCAAAAACCAGTGGCTCATCACTGGTAGAACCTTCCAAAGAGATGGGAAAAGAAGCTGAGGAGTCGCAATACAAGCTCAGTGGCCTTGATCTGGACTGCCCAGGCCACTGCTTCCCACCGCACCCACACCCTGTGTCGCCACGAGGGATCTTTCCAGGGCAATCTTATTAGAAACAAAAAAACCAGCCCCGCACAGAGAGGAGCACGCACCCATCTCAAGAGAGTGAGCAAGAACAGCCTTCACACAATACTTGGCGGTGATGCTGTACGTGTTCACCGGATGGCCCAGGTCCCTGTTCAGCGCTCGCAGCAGATCACTTGCCAACACACACACCACACAACACACAACATACACGAGGGTCAGGCCACCAGCACTTCCGCCACCGCCACCTGAGGGCTGCGCAGCGAGTACTTGGTCTTCAGCAGCAGCAGCAGCTCTGCATAGTGGTGTAGAGGAGGACAGGGTAAGCACGTGGCGTGGTGGTGCGGTGGGGTGGGGTGGCGTACGGGAGGGCACGGTGGCGAGGATGTCGTTGATCTCCTTGAACCGATCCGCGGCGTCAGACATGAGGTGCCTCTTCTCCTCCTGCGTGATCGGTCGGTCCAGCTCCTTCACGCTAATGGGGTGTCTCGCACATGAGCCCGCTTGACTCGAACAAGAGGCGCTTGTGTAGGTGCGTGCGTGCGTGCGTGCGTGCGTGCGTGCGTGCGTGCGTGCGTGCGTGCGTGCGTGCGTGCAGGGGGAGACAGTACCTCTCCCAGGCTCTCGCTGTGAGCATGCAGGCAAACAATTGGTAGGAGGCATCCGGTCCGCAGAGGATGCGGGCATAGTCCTTGATCTTGGCCTCGTCGGCGTGGATGATGGCCACCCATAGGTTGCAGTAGTTGATCCGAAACTCGTCGTCGAGCTCCCGGTAGAGGCCGTGGTCCAGCAGCACCAGCTCCGGGTCGTCCGAGCTCGGGTCGTGCGGTCGCAGACGGCGGATGAGCACGTTACCTGCGCCCACCACCCGCCGCAGTATAATAGAATAGAAAAGACAAGAACAAGAACAAGAACAAGAACAAGAACAAGAACAATAACAATATATAATAATAGAATTAGTAAGCACCCCGGGGCACACGGGCATGACGGGCACGACGGAATTGGAGAAGCGAGACAGGAGGGGCGATCAACGTTGAGCCCAGCAGGGAAGGACCCTGTCCCGGCGCCGCCAGCCAGCAATCCATCCCGCACGATGGTGATGATGATGATAAAAAAATAAAATCTCCTCTTAATCAAGAGGAGGGGGGTAGTACCGGGGTGAGGGTCGCAGTGTACGAAGCCGTCGAGGAATATCTGCTTGGAGAACACCGTGGTGAGCAGCTCCGCCACCTTATGCGTGGACAGACCCATCCGCGCGATACCCTCCCTACATGCACGTTCGTTGGAGAGAGGGCGAGATGCAATAGAAATAGGAATCGACACACACACGCCAAACAGCAAAAGGGGGCCACGTGAAAGGAAAGCAGGAGCAGGTCCTCTTGTGGGATGAGGGATGGGGGGGGGGTGGCACGACGTACTTGTCGTCCAGTTTAACGCCGTGAATAAAGTCCATCGTGAGGATCCGGCTCGTCGTTTTGTCCTGGGTATGTGGTGCGGTGTGGTGTGGTGTGCATGCGTGCAGTCCAACGGCGTTGATGTCACACACCACGCAGCACGAGTTTGGAGTCGTGAGAACGCGGCGCGTGAGACCCCGCTTACCTTTTCACTTGGGTATCCGCGTGCGTGCGTGCGTGCGTGCGTGCGTGCGTGCGTGCGTGCGTGCGTGCGGAGAGAAGCACGGGAGGATTGGGGGAGGGGAGCAGGACCCAGTGGATGCGGGGGATGGTAACGTCGGGGAACTCGCGGAACAGCCTCGCTGTCTTCTCAGCATTCTTGGCTTCGTGCGCAAAATCTTGTGTTGATGGATTCGCCGGATGGGGGGTGGAGGGGGGGAAATGAAAGAAGTTGAGAGAGATGGCAGAGACGGGGTAGGGTTGGGGGTGGCCAGGCGTACCCAGTTCGAGGGGCAGGTTCAAGCGGAACTCTCCGACCAGCCATTGAAAGTCAAAATCGGGAAATATCTGCACGTGGCCCGCACGCGCAAGTCAGCAGCGACCAGCCATCTCCCTCTCTCTCCCCTCCCTCCCTCTCCTCTCCCTCTCCTCTCCCTCTCTCCACAAGTGACGGCTGGCGGGAGTACCTTGCGCATGGCGTCGACGAGAAATGCAATCGTGGAGACGTCGCCCTCGCACCGCTCCCTCAGCTGAGGGAACTGCACCTTGACCGCCACCTGCATGAATTGGGGAGGGGAGAGGGTGAAGCACCGGCGAGCACGGCAGCCCCCTCTGGACGTGAGCGACACGTGACGGCGCAAACCACCTCCTCCCCTTGGCGTGTGTGTGTGTGTCTGTGTGTGTGTGTGTGTGTGTGTGTCCGTGTGTGTCGCACGGATGCGCACCTCCCGGCCGTCATGAGTGCGCGCACGGTGGACTTGAGCAAGCGAGGCTGCTGCCACAGG